>NC_037672.1:12762917-12798496 GCF_003255815.1 Theropithecus gelada | reverse complement strand
TTTTTTTGAGACGGAGTCTCGCTCTGTAGCCCAGGCTGGAGTGCAGTGGCCGGATCTCAGCTCACTGCAAGCTCCGCCTCCCGGGTTTACGCCATTCTCCTGCCTCAGCCTTCCCGAGTAGCTGGGACTACAAGCGCCCGCCACCGCGCCCGGCTAGTTTTTTGTATTTTTTAGTAGAGACGGGGTTTCACCATGTTAGCCAGGATGGTCTCGATCTCCTGACCTCGTGATCCGCCCGTCTCGGCCTCCCAAAGTGCTGGGATTACAGGCTTGAGCCACCGCGCCCGGCCGAGAAGTTTTTTTTTAAGTCCCTAAATCATACAGCTATTTCACTCTTTGCAGACAGCCTGAGGAAAACTTGTAGCTAATCTTAATAATAATTACCATTTCTTGAGCTCTTAGTCTGCACCAAGGCAGTATACTAAGCACTTTATATCCATTAGTTTCCATAACAATTCTATAACTTACTTCATTATCTCCATCTAAGAATGAGAACCACTGGAGCTCAGAGAAGCTAAGTCCTTTGCCCAAGGCCACACATCTGGGAATGAGGAAGTCCAGATGCGAGCCTCTATGTTAGAATTCAAAGTCAGATTCTTAACCCCAGCACAGCACAGCCTCCCCTCAAGGCTTTCAAGGGGAAGTGTGGCCCGAAAAGGAATGGGACTGCAGGGGAGATAGGTGGATAGAAAAGGCAGGGAGAAAAGTGAAAAATACCAGCTAGTATTCCTAGTGCTCTCTGAGCCTTACCACTGGAGCCCAGGGTACTCATTTTACAGGAATGACTCACAGGACAAAAGAGCAGAGGCCTGGCTTACTTTGTTTTGCAAACCATACCCTGTAGAATGAGAATAATTATTAGTCATCTGCAGGCCTTGTGATGCTGGTAGCTTAGTCATTGAATAACTATTATAGATCACACATTCCTATTCCTTTGGATAAAGCCTCAAGCCACCTACACAATCCTTAAACAACTTTTCAAAGTCCCTTGAGCTGGGGGTGGCGGCAGACACACTCTTCAGAAGCTATGCATTCTTCTTACTGAGAGATGGACACCTTGTGGCCAGTAGCATAACGAGACGTCTTTCAGCAGAATGAACAGGCATCCCTATCCTGCTTTCAATGACCCACACACTCTTCAAATTGTCCTTCCCGCAAGACAAGATACTTCAAGCAGTTTTAAGTCTTCCTTGGGGGTATAGAAGTTTCACGTAAACTAGGTTTGGTTTACATTTGTGGGAGACGTTATCTCATGTGAATGAGATAGGAAAAGAAAATACAGCAGGCATATGAGTGGGTAAAGGTACCAAATTCTAACAAAAATGATATGAACACATATGTGCATGTCCACACACACAGACACACACACACAAACACGCCACTTAATACCTTAATGAAAAATAAGAGTCACAGCAATCTGGTGAATAACTTATTTATTTTGCTTTCCATTTTGAATTCTAAGAGTGGAGCTACTGAGATGACTAAAACAGTTGCTGTCCTCAAAGAACTCAAAAGGTTAGTGAGAAGACAGAAGGTTAGGCAGAGGATGAGAAATATTTCCTTGAGGTGATGAGAGCAAAGCTGAGCATTTTTTAACACACACCTGTCCAAAGTAGAAATTGTTAATGCAGTACCCTGGCAATCTAGATGAGCTGGCCCCATGACTGAGGATTTCATTCATATATATTATAGCAGTAAAGATGCTTTGAGCTTTAAATAATAGAAAGCTTAATATCAACTCATGTAAACAATGAGAAATAATTCTGTCACGTAACAAGAAGTGCAGGGAGGCTTCAGATGTAATTTATCAACTCAAAGACATCATTTGAAACTCAGTTTTTTTCCCCATGATTCTACTACGAAATCCCCAAAAGATTTTCCTAACTATCTTCTAGATCACAAGGTTGCTGCTGCAGTTCCAGGCACCATGTACAGACACAAAAATGTTCAGCAAAAGACCCAAATGTCCATCAGTGACAGACTGGATTAAGAAAATGTGGCACATATACACCATGGAATACTATGCAGCCATAAAAAAAGGATGAGTTTGTGTCCTTTGTAGGGACATGGATGCAGCTGGAAACCATCATTCTTAGCAAACTATCACAAGAACAGAAAACCAAACACCGCATGTTCTCACTCATAGGTGGGAACTGAACAATGAGATCACTTGGACTCGGGAAGGGGAACATCACACACCGGGGCCTATCATGGGGAGGGGGGAGGGGGGAGGGATTGCATTGGGAGTTATACCTGATGTAAATGACGAGTTGATGGGTGCTGACGAGTTGATGGCTGCAGCACAGCAACATGGCACAAGTATACATATGTAACAAACCTGCACGTTATGCACATGTACCCTAGAACTTAAAGTATAATAATAATAAAAAAAAATTTAAAAAAAAGAAGATATCTTTTCCATGTGACAACTTTTTACGAACAAAAGTTTTCCCAAAAGCTTCCCAGCAGGTTTCCCCTCATATCTTATTGGTCATAATTGGGATACTATGATTGGATTACTAAGAACTGAATAGAGGGAGGCTGTGATCTCCTCAAGAAAGGCTTGGAAAGTATGAAGAGGGAGAAATATTTGTTGAGCAGGTAGATAAATTTTTGGGTACACTATGAGTGGGATATTTGGGAAAACAAACCTATCAAACATAGTGCAAACCAAACTCTTCCCATTGGAAATTCTGATGGAACACTGTCTCTTAATTGATTGACTTATTTGAGGGAGTATGCTATGCTTCTGTAAATGGGGCTGTATCAAATGCTAAGAATTCCAGCTTTAAGCAGATAGAGCCAGAGGGCTGGTCTTGGTACCATAGAACTTTTATGCTAGAAATGACCCAGAGGTGATGATTTTAGAGATCTGAAAACTGCTCTGCCATTTACTCAATACATGCTTTGTACTGGCCTTTGCTGCCTGCTCTAAAATACTTTGCCCACTGCAGCTTTGGGCCAAGACCGGATTCTTTTCTGAGGGTCCTTCCAGCTCTGAAAGTCATGACTCATCATGATATGTGATGCAGAAAGTCTGATTCATCATGACATGGGACACAGGTTCGTAATATTCCTCATCACCAACATTGTATGATATTTCATATTGTTTTTAGCGATCTCACTAGAATGGAGATTCTTGAGTCAGCCTAGCACATAACCAGACAAATTGTTGGTACTCTAAAACAAAAACAAAAACAAAAGACTTAAGTTGGTTTTATGACAGAAGAGCTGAAAAGTACATGTGACCTTTCATTTGGTAGCAGCACTCCCGGAAAATCATCTTATAGAAATTATTTGAATTTTTAGAAAATCTTGAAGCACATTTTCATCAAAGTGTTATTGATCAGGTGTGAAAAGTACAAAACAACTAAATATCCAACTCTAAAGTCTTGTTTCTATTAAGTGTGGTATATTCAATGAGTGGATTACAATCATGAAATGTAAGTTTTAGAGACCTTATAGCATGTAAAATAAAATTATATGTTACAATAGTAAGTGAAAAGTGGTACTAAGTTTTATTTACAATATAATGATAATTATGTAAACCAAACAACCCAAGCGTTTAGAAGGGAAGAAAAAAAAGACTAAAAAGAAAGGGACCAAATGGTGCATAGTAGCTACACTGAGAAATTTTTTTCTTTCTATTTTTTTTTTTTTTGACACTCCAAAAATGTTTATAATGGGTATGCACTGGTTTTATAATGGAGAAACACAATAAAAATCACTGATGGATTATTTCACAGATTATCTTTATTAACTTAGTCTTACCTATAATTAATCTATATTACAGTTGTTGAGAGGAATAAATCCAGGTGTTTAAGAATGAATTTCAACTGGCAGAGCTTGCTATTCCAAACCTTACTTCATGTTATCAAGTTTTCCTCCCAATCCAACCTTTTCTCTCATTACGGTTCAAATGACAATGCACAAAACTCTTTGCAGAACCTGATCTGGCCCTCCCATCTCCCCATCACCACCCCCTGCTTTTGTTATACCAATAATTCTTCCCAAGGTGCCCTTTCTTCTTTATTCCACTCCTCTCTAGTGGCCAATATCAGAAAGCTCAGCTCACACACTGAATACCTTCCTGAATGATCTTAGGCAAATTATTTCACTTCCCAGAGTTTCCACTTCTACATTTCTATAAAATGGAAATAATTTTTTTTTTTTTTTTATTTTTTTTTTGAGACGGAGTCTCGCTCTGTAGCCCGGGCTGGAGTGCAGTGGCCGGATCTCAGCTCACTGCAAGCTCCGCCTCCCGGGTTTACGCCATTCTCCTGCCTCAGCCTCCCGAGTAGCTGGGACTACAGGCGCCCACCACCTCTCCCAGCTAGTTTTTTGTATTTTTTAGTAGAGACGGGGTTTCACCGGGTTAGCCAGGATGGTCTCGATCTCCTGACCTCGTGATCCGCCCGTCTCGGCCTCCCAAAGTGCTGGGATTACAGGCTTGAGCCACCGCGCCCGGCCGGAAATAATTTTTAAATTGCTTTTTCTCATTACTATTACACAAAAGTTACTGTACCTGGCACATAGTAGGAACACACACACACAAATAGAAAGGGCAGCTGTTTGTTTTTCCTCTGAATCCCTCTATCCCTAATTTATAGCTGTCTCAGTGCCTGGCACCATCGAAATAACTTAATTCATGTTTATTGGATTAAAAAAAATGTCACTAGTGCTAGCTACCAGGCCCTGACAGATAAGGACCTGTGGTTGTGTGATTTTAGATGACTTATCTACATAAGAAGGCACAAAGTAAGAAAGTAGTCTAAAGGAGAGCTTCCTTCCTACATAGAGAAAGAGCTTTATTGACTTTGATCAGAAACGGGCTTTGGAAAACCGCCTGCAGGCATCTCTGTAAGTATTCATCCACAAAGCAAAGAATATCAGAAAATAAGATGGAAATTTTTCTCATCCTTTTCCTCCCCACCCCCACACAAGGCCCCTATCTCAAAAGGAGGATTTGGTTGTGTTTTTAAATGGATTTTTGCACTTTTTCAAAAATCAGCTAGATACCAATGCATCCCCACAGCTGAATAAGCACCATTAGGATGAAAGATGTATCCTGGGGGCAGCATAAACTGTGATCCAGCTGCCCCTCCAGCTTGTGCAACTTCTCTTGTTTGATGAGAACAGGGAGGGAGTGGAGTGTCCTGTAGGCTACGTCATGCAGGGTTAGCAGCCTCAAAGTTCATTTTGAGAGAAGAACCACGATGCTTGGAGACATTACTGAATTTCAGCTTGTCCACTCAGAAATGCCATTGGTATAGAGTGGTGAAGGTGCTTCCGTTCTGCTCTTCTACAGAAACCAACCCTGTTCTTCTACAGAAACCAATCACAGGCAAGCAAAGTAATCCTCTTTCTTCAATCTGCAAAAGTTCGAAGCAGCCCTTTAGCATAATCACTCTTAAAACAAACAAAAATAGAATACTGTACAAGCCATATCATCTTGTTGGTAGATGGTTCTAAGGGAGGAGTATTTAATGGGACAGTGAGTTTAAGAGAGAACAGTTTCTTTTGGTTCTGTGAAAAGAAGTGTGCTTGAGAAATATTATTCCAAATCCATTAAATTATTCATTCATCCATTCATTCAACACACACTCAAGGAGGAACTACTTTTCATTTGCCTTTTTATTTATTCAATCAATAAACATTTACTGAGCACAGAATGGATATACCATGTAGTTTCCTGTGTGTTATGAAGAATATAAATAGTTAATGCTTACATTGTTGAGTGATGATGCTATGCCAGGAATTGTCTAAGATCACACAGTTGGTTAGTAGTACAGCCCAGAGTGTATCCAGGAGCCTGACCCCAGACCCCATATCTTTGACCTCCTGCTATATTGCCTCTCAAAGATGCAAAACACCCAGATGTTAAGATGTAAGTCCAGGCCTCAAGGAGCTTACACTTTAGGAGGGC
The DNA here is from genome assembly GCF_003255815.1 of Theropithecus gelada. NCBI lineage: Eukaryota > Metazoa > Chordata > Mammalia > Primates > Cercopithecidae > Theropithecus > Theropithecus gelada. Next base: position 12,792,570 of record NC_037672.1, on the reverse strand, counting down.
TGAGGCATGTAAGTGCCTTAAGAGAGGTTCAGGAAAAAGTATCAGGGACATTTGGAGAAAGAAGAAATTATTTCTGCTTTGTTGAGAAAGAGAGAAACTCCTTGGAAATGGTAGGATTTGAGATGATTCATGATAGACAGATAGAATTGAACAAACATTGTTGGGCAAGAAGGCATTCTAAGCTAAGAAAACTGTACCAGTAACCCACAAATGAAAGAAAGCAGAAGTTGTAAAAGAGAGCAACTAGTTTAGTTTGATTGGAGTATTAACATATATAAAGAGTGATAGTGGGGAAAATGCCGGACCAGGAAGTTGAGACAAGTGTGTATGTGATGCTAATTTTTCCTGACAGGTAACATTTACTCTGCTAAAAATATATCCTCCAAGCAGGTGCTGACACTTGTTGAGGGTATTTGCTTCATCACAATGAGTGACAAAGCATTACTCTAAAAAGCCCATTTAAAATTCACCATCTTAAATATGGGCTAATAGATTCAAGCAACATGGTCTTTCTGTAGTCTACATCCTTCTATTTATCTTGAGAAACTGTTAAGATAACAACAGCTCTGTAAGTCTGGACAAGAAACTTGAGAAAGGGCTCTTCTTTCAGGGAAGATTTGCCTATAGTGTCTGACAAAGAAGCGCCCATTGGGTTCATTTCCAGAGCAGAGAAGAATAATAGTGCTGTATTCACAATGGGTGAATACAGTACACTGTATTCTTCCTTTGTGCCCATGGGACAACACTCTGAGACCTATTTGACCCTCCTGGAGCCTCTGTGTGGGGGAGGGAAGACACTGCTCAGTGGATTTGTGTTTTATGTATCACCACACATGAGAGAACTAGCCTTTGAGTTAACTCAGCATAGGTCAGTCGCCAGTAGGTGCTATGTTATTCAATCTGTGCTCCCACTTTAAGGGAGAGAAGGGACTTTCAATAAGAAGAGGGTGCACACCCAGTTATATAGTCCAGTAATTGATGCTCAGGCTGTGTAAGAGAAGAGTTATAAGTGGGAATGGAGATGGCAAAAGTTGTGTTCAGGTGTTTCAGATATGTTCATATACAAAGAAAGACACTGTGACTCCAAAGAAAAGAATTCAAACAAATAGGTAGACTGAAATCCATATGAATTATGTACTAGGCATTGCGATAAATAATTACATTCGTGATGTTCTCTAATTCTCACGAAATCTCCACAGTATTATGTGCATTACCATTCTCATTTTTCGTCTAAAAATCTCTATTATTCAGGGTTCTCAGAAAGACTGAAAACTCACTTGAGGTTTCACAGCTAACAACAAGTGATGGGTTGGGACTCAAACCCACATCAGCCTATCTTTTAGCTCCCCAGGCCACACCTTCACTATAGTATGCCTTATGCTCTTTTCTGTTATTTACCTTAGAGAACAGATAGGGAGGAACTACATGGGAATGAATATAGCTCAATATAAGTTAACTCTGTCACACTTCACTGAATGACTTTGGGCAGAAATATGTCCACTCTCAGCCCTCAAATTCCCCTCTGAAAAAAATTGAGTAGTACAGATGATCCCATTATACTGCTGCTGGTATAGTTCTCCATGATCTCTAAGACTCTATTGGATAAATAGAGACTCCTCAGCAGCTCTTTGCAATCTATGAGAGTCCACTGGAATAAACAGAAACCTTTCTACAAGGCATTCATGCACCTTCATGATCCAGCTCCTGCCCATCTCTCCTCCATCACCTTCCACCCACTCAAACTCACATTCACTCTTCAGTTCCACCAAACCATCTGCTAGTCTCCAAAGGGAGGGACACACCACTAAGCCTTCATGCATCTTATTCCCTCCACTTGGCAAAAGAATAGGTGGCTGGCCTTCCTGTAAGCTGCTATTCTTAAATATATTTCAATATCTATTTGGCATCAGTGAAGAGAAAATACTTTTCTACTCACTTAAATGTTAAGTACATATATTCTTTCTTAGGTTAGTAAATAATGTACCAATTACTATGTCACTTTATTCTTTAAGCTCCTTAGAAACAAACCACTCCTATAAGTGTATCAGTGACCAAGGAGAATCTACTCAACATCACAGAGACGATGGAGGAGGGCATTTATGTCACATGGAACATCGTATGTCACAGAAAATAGCTCCATTCCACGAGTCTCTCCTTGAAGGCACCTTTTCTGAGCCACAGCAATGCTGGGCCTTTTCCCAACTCTTCCTCAGCTCCCGTTCCCACTACAGCAGCCCTCTTGGATCTGTCTCTGCCTCTTCAATGCAGATTAATGAACTCTGTCTGTTCTTCTACCCCAAATGTGCTTACCTCCCACTTCTTAATACTGTTTCAAGGGTCAAAAGCCATGCAGCCTATTAAGGATGAAGACTGTGTTTTGACTAGAAAACAAAACTTCTAATTGTCTATAATATACTAAATTCAGAATAAGGGTTTTGTTATATTCATCAAATAAGAGGGAAAGCAAGGTGCATTCCTCCAAGCGCAATAGGAACCACAGGTAGAATCCTAGGCCAACCAGAACCTCATTCCAGTTTGCTGTAGGGATATTCTGTGCCCCTCACAGTGTAGAACCTCAGTTAACTCCCAGCTGACATGTATTTTTATTGAGACCTGTACCTGGCAAACTCCTGCTGTCACTGCAAGATTTAGCAGAATGAGGCACCACCTCTCTGTGAAGCCTGTCCTGACACCATCCAGTTCCTAACTAAGCCTCTCTTCAGTGTTCTCCAGTTTTCATGTGGACTTCAATATGTCAAAAGAAAAATGTCAGCTGAATTCAATGTAAAGGATTTTAATTGAGCAATGAACGATTCACCAATCAGGCAGACTTCCAAGCAGGAGTAGGCTCAGAGACTCCAGTGCAGCCATGCGGTGGAAGATTTATGGACAGAAAAAGGAAAGTGACTGCAGAAAATGGAAGTAAGGTACAGAAACAGCTGGATTGGTTGCAGCTCACCATTTGCCTTATTTGAACACGGTTGCAACCGTTGGCTACATTTGATTGGCCAAAACTCGGTGATTGGCACAAGTGTAGGCTACCATCTGTTTACACCTCCTCTTGCTATAGTTCACCACGTACAGAGAAAACCTTGGGCCAAAATTAAAATATGTGAGAAGGAAGCTTCAGGCTAAACTTGATTTAACAAGTACTATGATTATTTTACAGCATCTACCAATAATGAGGCATTTATCAATTTATCTGTCTCTCTCCTCCCACTAGACTGTGAGTTCCTTAGGACAAAAATTTTGTCTAATCCATCTCTGATTCTGCATAGTCCCAGATTGGAGGGGTGTGTTTTGTGTGTATGTGTGTGTGTGTGTGTGTGTGTGTGTGTATCAAGAACTTGACTGTAGGCCAAGCTGACAGTAAAACTGATGCTGAAGGCAAAGCCTGCCCAGTATTCCTCACTTTTAATTCAGGAAAAGCTGGTCTTGACCCAGTCCTGAGTACAGAATTCTCTGTAGGTGGGAGAAATATGAAGGCAAGGAAACAGGAGGTGATTTGTAAGGGAAAATGAAGCACATGGCAAGTTAGATTCCCCAAGGTTCTTAAACTGGTAGTTAATTGAATCCAGTGTTCCAAGACCTTAATTTCAAACAAGGTCTTTGGGAGAAACAGTCAGTTGCTCTCCCTCAGGCAAAATGAAAGCCCTTTTGCTTAACTCAGAGATGTAACAAAGCTCCTGACTTCTTTTTCCTTAATCCTTATGCACCCAGGCTGAGGCCTCACCCTGGGGGACTTTGGAAGGCAGTTTCTGAGCCTCATTTCTTCCCGCCTATCCCACAACCTAGATTATTTGCAAACCCCAATAGGTATTTTTAAATTCAAAGCTCTCTACATAAAAATTCCAGACTTGCCAGGAGTGAGTCCTCATCAACCTAACCCAGGCCATATGTAGCCCCCAGGGCTTGATTTGGAGGCAGGGTCCAGGATAAATCTTTCCATCTCTCATTGCAATTTGTTTTGTCCTTATTAGCATCTCTATATTCCCTTTTGCATTACAGTGACCTCATTCATTCATTCCTTCAAAAGTAAGTATTTACTGAATATTCACTACATTTTAAATCTGAAGGAACAGAATAGTAATAGTAGCTGCCAGGTATTGAATTTTTCATGCACTGTAGCAAAAATTAGATAAAGAGAAAAATACCTGGATGATTCTCTATTTTATTTATTTGTCACAAAAATCCTATGGACTAGGTACTATAGCATTGTTATGTTACAGATGAGGAAATGAGGGACAGAGAGAGAATAACTTTCTAAATCAGTTAGAATTATTTTGTCTGCAAGTAACAGAAAAATCAACTCAGCATGGCTTGAACGAGAGAGATGCATTATCGGACACAACAGGAAGAACAGAGGGAGGCAGCTTCAGGATTTGTGAATTCAGTGACTTCACACCTGGGTTATTTTCAGCCTTTCATCCTGCCAGCCCCAGAGAGTCACCATAATCTTCAAGTTTGGTCTGCAGAGCTATAATCGGGCTATGGACGTTTCAAGAGCTTCATCCAGACATAAAAAATCCAAAGGGAGAGACCAAGGGCACATATTTTCTTTGTGCCTGTATTAGTTTCCTAGGGCTGCCATAACAAAGTACCATAAACTGGACAAACTGGATTACCTAAAACAACAAAAATTTACTTTCTCATGGTTCTGGAAGCTGGGAGGCTAAAATCAAGGTGTCATCAGGGCCAGGCTCCCTCTGATGCCTCTAGAGAAGGAGATTACTTGCCTCTTCTTAGCCTCTGGAGATCACTAGCAATCCTTGATATTTCTTGCATTATAAATGCAACACTCCAATCACTTTCCAGTTGCTTTATCTCTACGTATATGTCCTTCTGTCTCTTCTCTGATTATAAGGATACCAATCATAATGGATTTAGGCCACACTTTACTCTGGAATAACCTTACCTTAACTCAACTACATCTGTAAAGGCCCTATTTTCAAATAAGATCATATTCGCAGGTACCAGGGGTTAGGATTGAACATATTTTGGGGAAGGACAAAATTCCACCCATAGCAATGTCTTATTTTAAGAGCTAGAAACCCTTTCCTGAAAGTCCCCAAGCCAACTTCTTAGATCTTACTGGCCAGAACTGCATCACATGCCCAAACCTAAGCTAATCACTGCCCAGGAGAATGGGAACCACCAAGATCAGTTTAGACCAATTCAGACCCACCCTAGGGCCTGGAAAAAGTGTACAATGCCTCCTAAAGCAGCACATGGCGAGGAGAGAGCAGGTATCAGAACACGGTTGAGGAAGAAGGAAGTGGGGAGAACTGATGTCTCTAGGAAGGTAACCAACAGTGTCTGCTACACTTGCCCATAATTCCCTATGTGTCTGACTCCAGAGCCTAAGGCCTGTGAGCTCACAAATCCTCATTTCAGGATCCACTATGGCACCATGCCTCATATTCTACAAGGCACTGTGCTGTGGGCTTTGTAGGTGCCTTCTCAATTAATCTACAGGTACATATCATTATCACCACTATCACAGAGATGGTAAAATCACAGGCATCAAGCCCAGGGTTGCACAACTCCTGGAGGTAGATGCTTGTGAAATGCAGGAGTCTACAACACCAGGCTATGAGAAATAAAGTTTACTACACGTGGAACCTAGCCCTTCCCTTCCAGAAAATTCTTTGATTTTTTTATTTTCAGGAGAACATTTGAATTCTAATTGACATAAAGCATTTGTATCTCTTATCCCACAATCAGAACTAAGAAATCCTGCTTTGTCCACCTAAGTAAAATTTTCTTCTTTTGATCAGTAGAAATTAATGTACAAGGTGAGGGCCTTTGCTCCTCGTGGCTTGCTTGAGCCTAAAAGAATGCCTCTCTCTCAAAGATGAGCAGCTGGTTGGTTTTTGTGGGGAAGGGATACTTATCATGTAAACAATTTCCCAATTTCTTACGATAAGAGCTTTGGTGGGAAAGCCATGTGTTCCATGATCAAGGATGAGACATGAAGGTATGGTAAGAGGCGCAGTCTGGAATGGAACATTCAGGCATTTCTTTTGTCATGTGAGCAAGGAGAAAAAGCACTGGTCTTAGAGTCAGATTGGATCTTTTCTTAGTACAGCAATTAAATAGCCTGGCTCTTGAATTTAGGCAATTTGTTTCACTCATCAGGGCTCAGTTTTCTCATCTATGAAACAAAGTGGTTAAATTAGGTAATGTTTAAGTTTTCTTCAGCTAAGACACTCAAAGTTGAGGAATATTGTCTTCTGGGTTCACTGTGAGCATGTCAACTCTACTTCATTTTCTGCCCTTCCCTCTCTACCCTTCTTACAGTGTACATCTGATAATTTACGGTTCTGAGTGGTGACTGTGAAGTAGAGGAAAATGAGTTAAAATTATGCTTCCACTGGACAGTTTGGTTTAAAACTGTTTTCATGGTCACTATGTTGCTTCTTTCTTACAACAGCCCTGTGATAGTATTAATTTTCTCATTTCTAAACATCAAGAAATTGAAAACTTGCCCAAAGTTACTCAGCTAATGACTACAAATTCAGACCTAAAGTCAGGTGTTTGGCTCGCAGTTAGTAGCCTAGCGTATGATAACTCAGCACACAGGACCCCACAGAACACCAGCCTCCCCTGCTTCACCAGTGCTAGGAAAGCCTTGACTTATCCAAAGGAAATAAAAGGATGCAGACTAAGTGGTTTACTTGGAACACATCTGTCTTTGTTGTGTTATAATGAAGCTATCTCTTATCCTCAAGAAATCAGATATAAGAAAAAATCATCTAACAACAACGTTGTCCTAGAGACAATGCATTATCTTGAGAAAGAGTGAAGGGTTCATCATAGACAATATTTAAGCATAGGATAAATAAACTCCTGATGGGACTGAAGGAATCAGACTTTGGATAAGAATTAACCTTCAGTCTCTGGTGAGGTGTTATTTACACTAAGGCAATTTAAGCTTGTGTGGAGGGTTCTTTTTTTCTGACAGGAATAAATAAATCTGTATACCAGCAATGATCAATTGGAATTTGAAATTGTAGATGCAACAGCATTTACCTTAGCACCCAAAAAACTAAAATTCTTAAGTATAAATCTAACAAAATATGCACAGGATATATATGAAGAAAACTATAAAATTCTGACAGAAGAAATCAAAGATCTAAATAACTAGAGAGATAATCCATGTTCATGGATAGGAGATGATAAGATGTCAATTATTCTCAATGATGACATGGATAAGACGTCAATTCTTCTCAACAAATTCAATACAGTCCTAATAAAAATTCTAGCAAATTATTTTGTGGATATTGAGAAAATGATTCTAAACTATATGGAAAGGCTAAAGACTCAAAATAGCCTACGAAACACTGAAGAAAAGCAAAGTCAAGGACTGGCACTATCCAACTTTAAGACTTATTGTAAAGCTACAGCAATCAAGACATTATTGTTTTGGTAAAAGAACTGACAAACAGGTGAATGAAACAGAATATATAGCCCAGAAACAGGCACAAACAAATATAGTCAACCCATGTTTGACAAAAGAGCAAAGGCAATTCAACAAAAAAAGGTAGTCTTTCCAGCAAATGGTGCTAAAACAACTGGACATCTACATGCAAAAATAAATATATAAATCATAGATCTTACACTTTTTAAATAAATTAACTCTAAATGAAACATAGATCTAAAGAAAGAGCAAAACTAAGAACATAACAAAGAAAAGTTTGACAAACCTGACGAAAACAAGAAATGGGGAAAGGATTCCCTATTTAACAAATGGTGCTGGGAAAATTGGCTATCCATAAGTAGAAAGTTGAAACTGGATCCTTTCCTTACTCCTTGTATGAAAATTAATTCAAGATGGATTAGAGACTTAAATATTACACCTAAAACCATAAAAACCTTAGAAGAAAACCTAGGTAATACCATTCAGGACATAGGCATGGGCAAGGACTTCATGTCTAAAACACCAAAAGCAACGGCAACAAAAGCCAAAATTGACAAAGGGGATCTAATTAAACTAAAGAGCTTCTGCACAGTGAAAGAAACTACCATCAGAGTGAACAGGCAACCTACAGAATGGGAGAATATTTGTGCAATCTACTCATCTGACAAAGGGCTAATATCCAGAACCTATAAAGAACTCAATCAAATTTACAAGAAAAAAAACAAATAACCCCATCAAAAAGTGGGCAAAGGATATGAACAGACATTTCTCAAAAGAAGACATTCATACAGCCAACAGACACATGAAAAAATGCTCATCATCACTCGTCATCAGAGAAATGCAAATCAAAACCACAATGAGATACCATCTCACACCAGTTAGAATGGCAATCATCAAAAAATCAGGAAAAAACAAGTGCTGGAGAGGATGTGGAGAAATAGGAACACTTTTACACTGTTGGTGGGACTGTAAACTAGTTCAACCATTGTGGAAAACAGTGTGGCAATTCCTCAAGGATCTAGAACTAGAAATATCAATTCCTCAATGATCTAGAACTAGAAATATCATTTGACCCAGCCATCCCATTACTGGGGATATACCCAAAGGATTATAAGTCATGCTGCTATAAAGACACATGCACACGTATGTTTATTGCATCACTATTCACAATGCAAAGACTTGGAATCAACCTAAATGTCCATCAGTGACAGACTGGATGAAGAAAATGTGGCACATATACACCATGGAATACTATGCAGCCATAAAAAAGGATGAGTTTGTGTCCTTTGTAGGGACATGGATACAGTTGGAAACCATCATTCTCAGCAAACTATCGCAAGAACAGAAACCCAAATACCGCATATTCTCACTCGTAGGTGGGAATTGAACAATGAGATCAATTGGACACAGGAAGGGGAACATCACACACCATGTCCTGTTATGGGGAGGGGGGAGGGGGAAGGGATAGCTTTAGCAGATATACCTAATGTAAATGACGAGTTAATGGGTGCAGCACACCAACATGGAACATGTATACATATGTAACAAAACTGCACGTTGTGCACATGTACCCTAGAACTTAAAGTATAATAATAATAAATTAAAAAAAAGAAAAGTATTGACGTGACCTTGAGTTTGGTGATGAATTTTTAGATACAACATGAGCAGCACAATCTATGAAAGAGAAAAATGAACAAACTAGACTTCATTAAAATTTAAAACTTCTGCTTTGCAAAATAAACTGTTAAGAGAATGGAAATATGAGCCACAGACTGAGAAAATATTTACAAAACACATATCTGATAAACGCCTTGTAGCCAAAAATATACAAAGAAATCTTAAATCTTAAGAATGAGAAAACAAACTACCCAATTAAAAAAGTGAGGGGGGATAAGAGGTCTGAACAGACACCTTACAAAAGAACATGTACAAATGACAAATAAGCATAGGTTTAGTAAGCATATTAGGGAATTACAAATTAAAACACTAGGAGCAACCACATAAGTTCCTATTATACGTTTATAAGAATAGCTAAAATGTAAAATACCAAATGCAAATAAGGTGCAATATGAACTCTTATTTATTGCTATTTATTGCTGGTGGAAATGCAAAATGATATAGCCACTTTGGAAGACAATTTGGCAGTTTCTTACAAAACAAGAGATATTCTTACCATGTAATCCAGGACGCATGTTTCCTGGGTATTTACCCAAATGAGCTGAAAGCTTACGTCCACACAAAAACTTGTACATGAATGTTTATAGCAGCTTTATTTATCATTACCAAAAACTAGAAGCATGCAAGTTGTCTCCAACAGGTGAATAAATAAACCATGGTACATCCATAAAATGGAATATTATTCAGTGATAAAGGGAAATGAGTTATCAAGCCATGAAAAGACATGGAGGAACCTCAAAAGTATTTGTTAGATAAAAGAAGTGAGTCAGAAAAGGCTGTATGATTGCAACTCTATTACATTCTGGAAAAGACAAAACTATATAGATAGCAAATAAATAAATGGTTGCTAGGGGTTTCAGAATTTAAGAGCAAGGAAGAAGTGGAGGACAGGGGATTTTTAGGGCAATGAAATTGTTCTATATACTGTAATGGTGGATAGTTGAAAATATGTATTGGTCAAAGCCCATAGAACTGCACTACACAAAAACTGAACATTTATGAAAACTACAGATTTCAGTTAATAATTATACCATACTGGCTCAGAAGTTTTAAGAATAATGTACCAAACTAACACAAAATGTTAATAGCTACATAAGGATGAGAAAAGGAGAAGATAGTTAATGTTCTCTGGCATTATCTAGCTGCAACTACATGTACACATGTTTTGAAATCTTGACAGTTAGAAGCGTGCCCCTGACATTTGAAAGCTGCCAACGATTCTTCTGTTTCTTCCAAGGAGGAGGCTCAGATTCCTCTATGAGGGAAGAGAGAGGCTTTGTTTAGGAAAAAAATACTTACAGGGCATTTTAATTAGACAAATGTAAAATAAGAACCCCTTTTGAAACAGAGATACCTAAACCAATAAAAATTCAGTTGTGTCTGTAAGATCTGTTAATGGGTGGCCAGACCAGGCCTGGGGTTTAGAGGGAATCTTGGTTATTCTCTCTTAAGGTCTCTAGAAAGCCAAGGGCCTGAATCTAGATTAGGAGAAACGCACGTATTTAGCCTCCTCCCTCTACGGGTGCTATATTAGTCTGTTCTCACACTGCTATGAAGAAATACCTGAGACTGGGTAATTTATAAAGGAAAGAGTTTTAATCGACTCACAGTTGCACATGGCTGGGGAGGCCTCGGGAAACTTACAATCATGGCAGAAGGCAAAGAAGAAGCAGGCACCTTCTTCACAGGACGGTAGGATGAAGTGAGTGCAAGCAGGAGAAAATGCCAGATGCTCATAAAACCATCAGATCTCACAAGACTCTCTCATAAAAACAGCATGGGAGAAACTGCTCCCATGACCCAGTTACCTTCACCTGGTCTTGCCCTTTACACGTGGGAATTATGGGGATTATAATTCAAGATGAGATTTTGGGTGGGGACATAGCCAAACCATACAGGCACTATGCTGGGCATCACAACTGGGAGACAGGCAAGAGCTGAGGATGCTAGGAGCAACTGTATCTGGTAATACTTGTCTGCATTGTCATTCCTTTCTCATTCCACAAGTCTTCAATAGTGTTTTCTAAACTGCATTACAGAGAATTAAAGGACAGACCTGACTTGTGTTTAAGGGAAAGCAATAAGAAACAGCTATGAGGAAAGTCAGGCTTGAGAAAGCCAGAAGCAACCTGAAAATAGACTGAGTGTTTATTATAAATTATATGTTGAAATATTTACCCTCTAGGTGATGATAGAATCCTCTCACCCTCTTTCTACTATGTGAAGACACAGAGAGAAGTGAGCCATCTGCAACCTGGAAGAAGACCCTCACCATAACCTGACAATGCTGTCACCATGATTTGAGACTTCCAGTCTCCAGAATTGTGAGAAATAAGTTTCTGTTGTTTATAAGCCATCCAATTTACAGTACTTTGCTATAGCAACCTGTGTTTGACTAAGTGACAAAGGCTGTGGGGGTTCTCAAGAGACAGAGAATGCTCTGTGAGCTGGAGGAAACAAGGCAGATCCTGGCCACACACTAAGAACGTGTAGGATTCATACGCTAGTGGAAGGAAGCACTTTCCTGGTAGGAACAAGGGGTAAGCAAATGTGTCAATTTCACAAAAAGTAAGTTCCATCTTTAAAGGCTATGTGATACATTTTTATCAGTTTGGTAAAAAAGAAATTGTCTCCTTGTGCAAATTTTGGAAGCAATTTTCCAGCCAGAAGATGACCACATGCTCTCTCTCTCTCTCTCTCTCTCTCTCTCTCTCTCTGTCTCTCTCTCTCATACACACACACACCACACACCACACACACACACTCACAAACTTTCACAGTCTTATGCTGTGTAGGTCCTGCTGTGTAGATGCTGAAGGAATTCCAAAATATGTCTGGCTCACTCTGAAGTTATTTTTCCTTCCCAGGCTTGAACACAAAATTGTGTTTTCATATTTCTTTCAATCCAAGTCCTGGGGATCTGCTTAATAAGATTCAGACTCATCCTTTCTGTCTCAGGAACTGAAGAAAGAGAAGTCTCGGGGGTTTGGCCCTGCTTGAATTCTCAGCAGACTTCACAATAAAAAAGTTCAAACATTATGGCCTCCAGTCATTTTCTAAAACAAACAAAACCAAAGCAAGCCTGGTAGGCTCTTTCATGACTTACATGACTAAAATCCTCTGTCTCTCATTTTTTCCCTCCCTCCTCCACATACTCTTCAAATGCATGTGAGTCATGCATATGCTTGGAACTCGATTGATGAGTCCCCGCATATCAGTGTGAAATGTCAGTAAGCAAATTAAGCAAAAGCTCTGGCTGGGGAGATAAGTCGAGGTGAAAAGCTGCAGGAGCTGCCTGCTCAGGTCTGGTTTCCTCAGAGGAGGGAGGGCTGGTAGGAGTCCAGGACCTGAGACAAGGCAGTTGTCAAGGACAAGGCTCATGGTCAAAGTCAGGACACAGTCAGAGAAGATGCAGGAAGTTGGAGCAAAGCCAAAGCCATCAACCCTCACATGAAGCGAGCTGAAACTCAGTGGAGGAGGAGAATGCATGAGACGGGGTGGGCAGCCATCCCGGGGTCTCATCTCACTAAGGTGCTCATCCATATAACCTTTGCCATGTGGTTCACCAATACCATATACCCCCAACCTCCTCCTGAGTCTCCCCACCATGTCCTGGCCTTTCTGAGAACCAGCTCTTCCCTGGCAACCTGATTCCTTTGCAGTCCTGTCACGTGGAGTCAGCCTGTTCTCAATCTGTCCTTCCATGTTCCTCAGAGTTGCTCTCAGCATGCTGGCCCGCAGTGCCAGTCCCAGCTGCCTATGTCAAAGTTCCTCTCTCTCTTGAGTCTCAGGTCCTTCAACTACACTGACCTCCACCCCGTCGCTGCTTTCCCTAACCACCACCTGACTAGTACTCACTCTCGTGATAGCCTGATGATGACAGTGGCATCTGGTCCACAGTCTTCCCTTCATCCCATATCACAACCCCAGGTGACATCACAGTCATCTTTAGTGGCCAACCTACACCATTTCCAGACTTCTCAGGGGCCTAGCTTCTCATCTGCCCTCTACATGCAGCACTCACCATTCATCATTCAACAAACAGTTACCAGTACCTACTATTCACCGTGCTCGGGGCATGGTGCTGGGATACCAAGATGAACACAGTCCCTGCCCTCTAGAAGTGCATATTTTAATGGGAGAGACAGTCACATAGGAGAGGGAAACATAGGAACTCAATCTGGTGGGAAGGATGTGGCAACAGGGCCCCACTCTGCAGAAAGGTAGGATCTACAATGTTGAGATGGTAGATAATCTACCCGGGCTGTATCAGGATCCCATCAGCAGCTGGGGGTAGAACAAGAGGGGTCTAACTCAGGTGGAAGGTAGAGGGAGGCTGGCATGAACTATGTCATATCTCACAAATCCTTCTACATTAAGTTTTAAATGAGGGAAACCTGAATACCAACCAGAAATCAAGGCAGAAGCTCGATGATAAACATGGGACCTTACTCATCTTTATAGATTGGCATCTAGTGCTATGCTGGATCATGGCAGGAGCTCAGTAAATGTTTTTCCAACAGAACTCAACCATCATGAACATGATAAGCATAAGAAGGGCAGGAGGGGAAAGCTACAGAGCAATCCACAGGGCACAAAGTGGGCAGGCTGGATACCCAAGCACAACCAATTCTAGATCCCGCTTACCTTTGTGGATGGGGCTCCTAAAATACTCCATGATTGGGTTTTCAGGATCCAGGTCTGGCTTGAGTCCAAGTGGGAGGCATGAGCATGAGGAGCCCAATAGGCCTGGCACAACCAGGGCTATCATGGGGTCAGCCTTGCTAAAAAGTAACATGGGGCACTAAGAGGAGCCCACAGCAGAATCAACCCTATCTTCTGCCTAGAAGGCTCTTCTACAACCTTTTCTTGTGGGACAACGACCCAGCTTCCTGGAATATGGACCATCAAACTCTAGAGCAGGGATGCCCAGCCTGGGTCCCCAGCAGAGTCCCCAGACCCACAGAAGGTTTCAAAGACAACCCAGGAATCTATGGGACATTACTATTATCCTTAAAATACTGACAGACATTGAGGATACACACGTGAACCAAAGTATTCTTATTCTTTTCTGAAATTAGAACCAACTCAAGGAACTAACCCTGGACATGGAGATTGGAAACTATGATTAGAGATTATATGCGCATTTGATTAAATTTAGAGAGGGAAGTGATTCAATATTTATTGTTAAGTGTAGTTGTTTTAGACAAAAATCTTTCAAAACATGTTTTACTTTGCAAAGAGTTAAGAAAAAAGGACTCCTTGGTATAGAAAGGTTGGAAATCATTTGACAAGAAGCAAGAGACAGCTTGTATATTTCATCAGCTCATTACACAAGGCCAGAAGCATCTCATTCCCTGCCTGAGGAGAAGCTGATAACGTAGGTTAATCCTGGGCTCTTAGGGAACCATGCAGCCTTGGACATGGGGAAGTTGGCTTACCAATCAGCCATTTATGCTGCCTTCTCTGTACAAAGCATATCTGAGGGTCGTTAAAGAGTTAATCAGAGGGTTCTCTATACAGAAGTATCCAGTTGTATTCTTTGCCCACGGTTCTTTATATTATTTAGTAAAATCACAAGTTTTAGATATTAAGAAGCCTAAATTTGAAACCAACCTCTCTCACTTATTGTGAACATGACTTTGGACAAACATATTAGTGAAGACATGTGGCTGCAGGTATCAAAAATGCCAATAAATCTTGGCTCAAAAAAACTAGGGGATTTTCTTACGTAACTAGAATTTGGGTAATCTTGAGATGGAACAACTCTTGAAGGGGATCATAAAGGAACTGGGTTCCATTCAATTTCTATTCCACCATCTGAGGGAGCGTCTCAGCATTCATCCCCTTTGGGGTATCATCTCTGTTACCCCTCTAGCCATTGCACTCACATGCCAGGGAGGAAGAAGAAAGATAAAGGGCAGAAAGCATCAATCAACTGAATCTGTCTCTCTCTCTCTCTCTCTCTCTCTTTTTTTTTTTTTTTATCAGAAAAGCTTTTGCTTACTTGGAAGCCTCATTCAGAAGATTTGTTTCTGTGTATCTTCATTAGCATATTGCAGGCACAGTCTAGATACAAACCAATTGACAAAGAATTGACATTTAAAGAAAGTGTTACTCAAGGAGTGGTATGTAAAGATTTTCTTCAAATAGAAAAAAGTGTTCTAAAATTTAAAAGAAACAAATCCTACTGAAGCCCATCAAATACATTTAAATTATTAGTTAAGTGAAGTTAAATGTAATTATTAGTTAAATGTAGTTAAATGTGTTAAGATATTTTTGTTATAAATATAGTTAATAATATGTTTGAATGAGCTAATGAGAAAGAAAGAGAGGAGAGAGGAGGTCAGAGATGGAAAGAAAGAAAGAAGAAAAAATAAGAAAGAAAAAATAAAGGGATAAAGCGAAAAGGGTAGGGAAAAAATCTCATTGTAACTTTTAAAGGTTTAAAAATTAGTAAATAAAAGTAAAAGATAAGCATTAATTCTGTTTTTTCTATATCAAGTATACCTGAGGGTAGTCAATGGATTATTGAGGGGGGTTGTCTTCACAGAAGTATTCCAACTTTAAGAAAACTGGCAGGCACCATGGCTCAGACTGTAATCCCAGCACTTTGGGAGGCCAAGGTGGGCGGATCAACTGAAGTCAGGAGTTCAAGACCAGCCTGACCAACATGGAGAAACCCCATCTCTACTAAAAATACAAAATTAGCCAGGTATGATGGTGCATGCCTGTAGTTCCAGCTACTCGGAAGTCTGAGGCAGGAGAATAGCTTGAACCCAGGAGGCGGAGGTTGTGGTGAGCCAAGATCATGCCATTGCACTCCAGCCTGGGCAATAAGAAAGAAACTCCGTCCAAAAAAAAAAAAAGACAAAATTAGATATTCACATTTTGTGAACCTTAGTAAAATAATGGATCAAAGAATGGCCATGAATGGCTACTATCATCACAAAAAGAGAGTCCATTATACACAATGGAAAAATAAACCACCATCTAAAGATTGAGGTATTCTTGCTATAAACTTCAGTCTGGATCTATCAAGCTTCAAGATTTAACTACCAATTTGCAGGAAACAGAGTTGCAGAGGAACATGTTAAACAATGCCACAAGGATGCAATCAGCAAAATCCAGAGTGTGGGAAAGATTGCAGCCCAAATGAGTAGTTTTTTTTGTTTTTTTGTTTTTTCCCAACAAATAAGTTCTAAGGGGAAATATTTAAAAAAACAAAACAACAACAACAAAAAAAAAAAGAGGGAAAAGGAGAAGAGACTTTAAAAGACTGGAGGCACATCCAACAATTGCAATACATAAAACTTATTTGGCTACTGATAAAAACTACTAAAAATATAAAATAATTAGGAAAATTTGAACATTGACTCAATATTTCATTATTATAAGTAATTATTTTTAATTATTTAGATATAAAAATAGTATTGTCATTATATTTCCATAAAGAGTACTTGCCTATAAAATACATGGTGAAATTCTTATAGATTAAATGATATAATGTCTAGAAGTTGCTCCTAAATAATCCAAGGGGAAGGAGGAAGTGAATGAAGATGCAGATAACATAATACTGGCCCTGAATTGGTAATTGTTGGAATTGGATTATCGGTATAAGGGAATTTACTATATTATTATCTCTACTTTTTTATAAGCTTGAAATTTTCCGTAATAATTTTTCAAACACTCACCAACCTCAGAATGAATCTCATTGGACAAAAGTACCACTGAACTTGGCTCAAAGTGAAGAAGAAACCACTCCGAGTCAATGGTTTTCTTCATGGAACTGGCTACAGCTTCTTCCCAGTGTCCTAATGAAGAGGGCTCAGAGTTGACGTCAGAACTAGAGGGCCCTTGTGCTGAAAGTTAAGGTAAAACAAAATGTAGAATTTCCATTCCAGTCCCTGTCTCATCTTCACAAAATTCTGAGTTTAAATTCATTATAAATTCCTAAACTCCTACTCAACCATAAAAATCAAAGTATGATTGCTGCAAATGATCAAAAACAGGTAAATAGCCCCTGGTTAGAGTATTTTGGTTTAGCAAAGCTTCTTTTTTTCTGAGTATGCTCCCAGTTATACATTCACATGTATTTCCAAATAATTATGAGGTTTTTTTAAAAAAAGAAAATATGATCATGGAGAAGTAAGGTTATTTGAAATTCATCCCAAATTAAATGTTTGTTCACTCCATCAACAAATATTTGAGTGTCTACACTCTGCTGGGCATTGTCTTGGGTTTACAGAGGCACTGCTGAGGACAAACAAAAGATACATCTACTGCCTGGTGGAGCTCACAGCAGGGGGAGACCTAGGGAAACAGAATATATATTGTAAACACCAATGAATACCTGTAAATTACAACCTAGGTCCATAGCAGCATTATTCCCAATAGCCAAAACGCAAAAGCAACCTGAGTGTTCATCCAAGATGAAAGGATAAACAAAATGTGGTATAACGTACATGGAATGTGCATAACATACAATGGAATATTATTTTGCCTTAAAAGAGAAGGACACTCTGACATACGCTACAACATGGATGAACTTTGGGTACATTATGCCAAGTGAAATAAGTCAGTCACAAAAGGACAAACACTGTATGATTCCACTTATATCAAGTGTTTAGGGTAGTCAAGCTCATCAAGACAGAAAGCAGAATGGTCACGACCAGGGGCTGGAGAGAAATGGGAACATTATTTAGTAAATACAGAGTTTCGGTTTTACAAGATGCCCAGCCTTCCATAGCTATGAATGGTGGTGGTGATGGTGGCACAATCATGTGAATTTACTTAATGTCACTGCATTGTACACTTAAAAATAGCTAAGATGGTAAATTTTATGCTATATGTGCTTTACCGTATAACATTTAATTTTACCACAATTAAAATGTTCTAAAAATCACAACTTCAGGCAACTGCCACCAAGAAGATGCAGAGAGCTATTTTAGTAGGCACTATTTCTTCCTTCTGAGCATTCATTTCCCACTCTCTCCTTCCTAATATTACCCATATTTTATTTAGAAGTCCATTTCCTCTCCACATTATCATATGATTCAGGAGACACTAATACCTTTACACCTCTACTGGTGAATTCTGATTAGCCTAAGTCAATCACACCATGAGACTTCCCTGGCAATTTATGGGTCTGAGGATAGATTGGGTACATGAACCATGTTGGTCCAATTATACTGAAGTAACGCATTTATATTCCATGATTGAAGGAGATGGAAACAAGGATGCATAATGGCTCCGTTGCTGCTGGCAGCCATATTGTGAGCAGGAGGATTACCTGCTTTAGGCTGAAGGTAATGTAAGGAGCAAATCATGGAAAACCCCACAGAATTTGGTTACAGAAACAATTCAGTGACATTGTTGAGCCACTGAAACAACCAACTAGGTAGTCCTTCTACCCCTGGGCTTACTGTTATGTCAGATAGTGCATATTCTTATCTAAGCCAGTTTAAGTTAGGTTTTTGATAGTTCAGCCCACACCATCCCATGTTAAGTATTAAAGCCAAAAAAGCAATGAATAGGAGTAACTGGTCTGGTTGTAGAGCTCAAGACAAACAGCATCTAGGCTGAGGCAATAGTATATGGAAAGGCTCTGTGGCAAAATCAAATGGAGTTCTGTCTAGGAGTTCCAGGAAGTGAAAGAGTTCCAGCCCGGCAGAAGCCCAGAGGGAGGGGCTGCAGAGGAACTATCATACAAGATGAGGCTGAGAGACAGAGGGGAGCCAGATCCCTCCATGTAGGTCCTCTCAAGATTTTGGTCTTAATCCTAATGAGAGCCAGAAGCCCCTGGTGTGCTTTATGATGTCGTGATTAAAGGACCAGATTTGCTTTTCAGTAGATGCTATAATGTGGAGAAGTGATGGAAGAAAGGACAAGGTGGGGGCAAAGAAACAAATATTGCAGTTCAAAGATGGCAGTGTGAGGCAGAGGGAGGTATCAGGGATGACTTCTAAGTATCTGGATATAACAGGATGAATGAGGAACCTTTTAGTACAAAAGAAAGAGTTTGAACTTCAAAGATAGAACTAATCCCAGCATTTTGGGAGGCCAAGGTGGGAGGATCACTTGAGGCCAGAAGTTCAAGACCAGCCTGGGAAACATAATGAGATGTTCATCTCTACTTTTCAATGGTATGTTTTACTTTTCTATCTTCCCTCTATCTCTTGGACTCCTTTCTATCTATCTCTTGGACTCCTTTCCATATAAGTTTATCTCTTACTTTTTTATCATTATTATGAAAGTAATATATGGTCATGGTTAAAAATTAAAACTAAAGTTCTAAGGTGATTTCTCAGCTGTACTCCCCAGAAGTAATCCCTGTTAAAAGCTTGTGTGTCTTTTTATTATATATGTGTGTTTTTTTTAGTATGGATATGTACTATAGTTTATTTAGTTACTTTTCTGTTGATGTCACTAGTATCTACCTTCTAAAAAAAAAATTAGCTGGGCATGGTGGTGCATGTCTGTGTTCCCAGTTACTCAGGAGGCTGTAAAGGGAGGATCATTTAGCCCAGTTTGAGACTGCAGTGAGCTAGGATCACTTCACTGCACTCTAGCATGGACCAGAGTGTGAACCCACCTCCAAAAAAAAAAATTGAAACTGGCTGTTTTTTATTTTTCTTAAGTTTTTTTGTTTTGTTTTGTTTTTCAAAGAATATGTTAGAACTGTTGCTATTTGACTTCTGAGGTTAGGTCATAGAAAGCCATATAGCTTCTGATAAGTTTTCCTGGGACACTTATTCTGGGGAAAGCCAGACTATACAAGTGGTGCAACTAAGTCAGAAGAGTAGGGTCTGGAGGCAGGAAACCTAAGGCAGATTCATGCTGACTTCCTAGAACTAAATCAGAAGGAAAACCCCAACTTTTCATGCACAAGTAACTAAAGAACCAGAGGCTACTCCTTTTGTATCTCACCGCCACCCCACCTTTTCTGCCTGGCAGATGAAAAATTGAAAGTACCTCTGATTGGTCCCCTCCTGCAGCCAATCAGACTGATTTCAGGCCAAGTCTTCATTTCCACAGGAGTATAACTTTGTAACTTTACTTCAGCCTCTGATTGGTCACTTTTGGTAGCCAATCAGACGTTTGCATCGGGAATAACTTTGTAACTTCACTTCAGCCTTGGATTGATCACTTGCCATAATCAATCAGACTGATGACAGGCCACTACTTCATTTACATAGGGTGTAGACCAAGTACCCAATGGGAACCTTCTAGAGGATATTTAAATACCAAAAAATGTCTGTAACCAGGGCTCTTGAGCCACTGGCTCAAGCCTGCTCCCACTCTCTGTAGTGTTCTTTCATTTCAGTAAATCTACGCTTTTTTTCATTGCTTTGTTTGTGCATTTTGTCCAATTCCTTGTTCAAAATGCCAAGAACCTAGACACCCTCCACCAGTAACAACTACTCTGAGACCACCAAGCTGGGGTGACCACATGGACTCCACTGAACTCCTTGCCAACAGTCAGCATCAACTCACCAGCGAGGATGATCGAGTCACCTTGGAAACACGTCCTCCAGCTCCAATCTCATGACTATATCTGTTGCCATGAGAAGCAGAAACAAGCCATGTCCATTGAGCCCTGCCCAAAAGAAAATAATTGTGTACAAAATAACTGTTTGTTGTTGATCTTTTATGGCACTAAGTTTGAGGGCTGGCCAGTTACACTCCCCTGCCATTGTACTGGTAAAACAAAATAAATAAAAAAGACTGAAAGAAACTTGCTCAGGATCACAGAACCAGTAAGCACAGGAGCCAGAATTCTAGCTAAATCTGTCTGATCCAGAGTCTGTGCTATTTCTTCAGTCTCATTGCTGCCACCTTTTTGGTCACATCTCAAAATTAAATGTTATTTCTATTCAAAACATCTTCAAAACCTAATCTCATGCACATGCATTTTGAAAGTAATCTATTCAGCTTAAAAACAGCAACCCACTAGTAGAAGTAAGACATGGACAATTGCAAGTGCTTAAAAAAGGGTTTTTGTGGGGGTTTTTTTCTGTCCCCTATTATTTTTTCCCAAGCAGTAAGGAATTGATAGAAAATTAAAACAGACAACTTCCATTTTCTTTCAAGGGAGATTTATGACCACTGTCTACAGAATTTCTAACCGTAAAGTGAATTGCAAAACAAAATGTTTTAAAATAATATATTTAAAGCAACACAGTGTTATGTACAATTAATGTAAGAATAATCAGAAGTGATAGTTACTGAGTAAAAGTAAACCCAGAGAAATATGAGCTATAGGGGTAATAGCATTTCATGAAACACTAATCTGTCAGTGAAGAGCATAAATCAAGGGAATAATCAGGCATATTAATGACTCCAGAGAAACTTTCTCTTACTCATCAGACATCTTCAAGTACAACTCTCTCTCTTTGCCACCACCTTCTTCCAGGCCCTTAGGACTCCATCCCAATGTTCCTGCAGCCTCTCTGAGCTGGTCCTCTTACCCCCAGTCTCACCACCGCAACATTACACCAACATCCCATAGCCCATCTTACCTTCTCCCTTTTTCCAGGGCCACTCCCTCTGCCTGGAATGCCCACTGCCTGCCCCCGACCAGGATAAAGCTTGCTCATGCTAAACATTTTCATCCACGTGCCAGCTCCTTGAAGCTGCCTCTCCTGGGGTGTTTTCCAACCAGAGGGTACTTCTCCTTTGAGTTCCCACAAAACAGCAAACTTAGCTCTGCACTAGCTCTTCAGTCTACCTGCCAACGCACATTTACTTAGTGACACTGTGTAAGCACACTATTCCAGGCGCGGGGGAGACAAAAGAGAACAAGACAGACAATTCCTGCTTCAAGACTCACACTTAAAATCAGTGCCTCTCAACCAGTGTAATTCTTCCCCTCAGGGAACATTTGTCGAAGTCTGGAAACATATTTTATTGTTATGCCTGGGAGGAGTGCTGCTGGCATCTAGTGGGTAGAGGCCAAAGATGCTGTGAAACGTTCTACAACTCACAGGACAGCCCCAACCACAAAGAATTGTCTGGTCCAAAATATCAACAGTGCCAAGGTGGAGAAGGCCTACTGTAAATAAGGAAATAAACACATAGGATCATTTCAGGGACTGTTACAAGCCACGAAGAAAATAAATAGGAAAATGTGTTAGAACACTGGAGTGAGAGAAGCGGAAGACTCTCCGGGAGAGGCAGTGAGTAGAGATTGGAGAGGATGACACCCTCACACAACCAGTATGATTCTGCTGTCTGTAATAGGTCCACCACTTCACCTGTTGTTACTCACAATAATACCTTGTGATACCGAACACCCACCAAGTGCTAAGGACTGGCCCAGAGACTCGTTCTATTTGCCACAGTATTTAATCTACCTCTTGCTGCAAATTTCTTGTTTCCCCAGACTGAAGTTAACTTGATAACATGAATTAGGTTTGTATTTCTTACAAAACGCCCAGAACAGCCATGCACATGAATGAATGAATGAATGAATGAGAATGACCTTTCCAGAGCATGCATGAGAGATTCAAGGGCTGAGCACTTCATCCTAAGGTGATTTCGTAGAGTATATTAGTTTCCTGGGGCTACTGTGACAAAATACACAAACTGGATGGCTTAAAACAACAGAAGTTATTCTCTCCTAGTTCTGGAGAGCAGAAGAAGTCCAAAATCAAGATGTCGGCGAGGTCATGCTCCTTTGGAAACTCTGGATAGAATTCTGCCTTGCCTCTTCCAGGTTCTGGCTGGGGCCGGCAAGCCTTGGTGCTCCCTGGCTTGCAGCTGCATCACCCCAGTCTCTGCCTCTGTTATAACACAGCATCCTCCCTGTGTGTCTCTGTCTCTTCTTTTTAAAAGGACACCAGCCATATTAGATTAGGGCCCACCCTAATGATCTTTCTTAACCCAATTATGTCTGCAAAGACCCTATTTCCAAGTAAGGTCACATTCACAGATAATAAGGGTTAGGACTTCAGTGTATCTTTTTTGAGGATGCAATTCAGCCTATACAAAGTAGAAGGGTCTGGATGGACCACTTTTAAGCTTCAAGAATTTCAGCTGCAAATGAAAACCACACTAGCCAAGGCCCACCCAATAAAAGTGCCTGTAAAGCACTTAATAAAATTGGAGCCAGCTGCAGTGATGAAGCAGTAGGATGAGCTTTGAGTCCTATGGTCCTAACACTCCAGCTGACTGGGCCAGGTAGAGGCCACAATTCCCTTGCCATTCTTCTCTCTGCTCTGGTTCCTTATTTGGAAAATCTGAAAATGGCAATAAATCCTTGCATTTTCCCAGGGCCTAGAGGCAACCAAGCAACTTTTCACGTATTATCAAAATGATCCATCCATTCACCAGTGAGGAGGCAAGACCAGGATTAATGCCCCATCTCACAAAGGCTCAGCTTCCTCATCTGTCAGGTGTTCATCATAACACTCATCCTTACCTGCTAGGCTAGGATGTCATGAAGTAATATATGAAAAGTATCTGACACATAGTGGGAACTCAATACACCTTTTGTAAATAGATCAGTAAACTGCCTGGCATGAATATAACTTAAATTTCCTCCTTGTAAACTCAGTTTCCTCTAATTTTTAGATTACTCAAGTCCCCATCCTGCATGTTTCTGCAGGGAAGAAAGGCCCCTCCTGAATATGTCTGGACTGTATTGGGTGATACGGAATTTCCCGTGTGTATTGACTCTTGGTGGTAGCCTCTCACCTCCTATTCCAAATGCCTCCTCTCTGGTTTCTATCTGGGAATCTCATTTATGCCCCTTCTGCCTAATTGCTGCCCTGTCACTGTATGTCTTTACCCCAAGCATGGACAGAGCCCTCTCCCCTTCATTCCTCAAAGCACTCAAACACAACGCTTTTATGTGAGACAGATTTTCCTGAAAGCTTAGAAACCGGAAAAAAAAAAATTACAGCATAAGATAGAACAGAAATTCAGTCTCAGACATTGCTGCTTCTGAGGTTCATGAGCGAAGCCCTCCCAAGCCATCTCTCTTCTGGACACACACCTGCTGTTATGTTGCTCGGACCTGCATTCTGTCAACAGATCCTCTCTCACACCAGTGGCCCTCAACCCCAATAACCAGGTTCCAACCATTATCCTCACCCAGCTCACTGGCATCTACTCTCCAAGTTTCTAAGATCCCCAGGAAGAACCTAAAAAATTGTATTCTTTATTACAAAGGACAATTTTACATCCCCTAAAATTGATCAATCTCTTCATTCATTCCAAAGTAGGCCCAGAGGGCTTACTTTTTATGATCAAAGGCCCACTGAATAATAAAAAGCATGATTTCTGCCACTGCCCTCTTTGACCCTCAGGATGCAGAAATGACTGCAGCCTGATTCTACATAGGAATTCTCCCTTCACACCACAAAGGGTAGGTCCTTCATACCTATCAGTTTCTCAGTGCCATTTGGGAAGTGAAGGCTAGCAACATTAGTTGACCGGCCAAAGAGCTGTTTAAGTGAAAAACATAAAGCATCAACCTACCAGGAGCAAAGCTCAGGTCAGTACCTTGCCTGACTCGTAACTCAGGTGTGAATACTCACCACCACTCCAGCTGTGTGTATGTGGAAATGCCCAAAGGACACTTTCCTCCTCAAGTCAACTAAGTACTCTCAGCTCTTCTGTGCCAAGCACGTGTCTCTTCCTGGTCTTGAGATGTCTGTTCAGAAGACAAACTCTTACCTTAGTCTCCCACCTTGAGCCTTATCCTGCTTTGGACCTTCTTTGAACAAACCTCACCACTCATCACTGCATATTGTATTCACTAGAGTTCTCAGATGCCAGGAACCAAAACAGACAGTGACCACTTTACACAGAAAAGGAATGTATTAAGGGATATTAACAGTGAATTGAATTTTAGGGAGGGCTGGAGAGCCAGGGTTGGAGCAGCACGGCCAAGAGCTGTGCCCCCAATCAAAAAAGTAGACTCTTGAAAAAGTCTGAAGTTACTTGATCAAAAAGAATGGCGGGTGGAACCAATGGGAAAGGGAACAATACTGAAAGCCTGAGGACAGGAGTGATGGTCCAAGCAAGAGATGATGAGGGTCTAAACTAAGGCAGATGCTACTGAGGTGGAGAGACATAGGCAGACTGAAGAAACTGTGAAGGGCAGATTGGCAGTATCTGCAGACTGATAAGACGTGGATGAGAGAGCAGAGGCATTCTAAGACCACTTCTAATGGCTAGTTGGGTAATGGGATGCATGATAGTGCCACTGACTCTAACAGGGAATGCAGGTGGAGAAGCAGGGATGGGAATGAATGGCAGGGGGAGAGGATGAGAGCTGCCCGGGACATGCAGAGGTGTAAATAAATAACTGTGTGTCCATCAGCAAATGGACCTCAGTGAAGGGGAGATGCTGGGAAGAAAACACAGGATAGGAGTCTAAGAACTTGACTGTAGAGAATAAAAATTGTTCAAGACCAAAACTGGGATGACCAACTCTTCCAAGCTTGCGTGAGATTTTCCTGGTTTTAGAACTAAAAGTCCCACGTCATAGAAAACCCAGCAGTCCGAGGCAAGTCAGAAGCCACTGTGCAGGGAGTAAGAAATAACGTGAAAGGAATATGATTTGCCCAGGGTGATTGAACTTGTTGTTTTCAAAACCATAGCTGAAATCCAGGTTTTCTACCTCCTAGGCCATTGTACTTTCTTCACACTCTGCCAGTCAAGAGCTAAATTGAACGAACTGACTAGAAAGGTAAAGTATTAGGATTCAAATCCTAGATTCCTGACCCACCAGGTATATGACCTCAAGCAAACTAGTTACTACCTCTGAGCCTTACTTTTCTTATCTAAAAACCCAGAAGTAATATAGGTATACTCCCTAATCCCAGGATGAAATGTAAGATCAAATAAAAACATAGAGGCAGTGAAAGATGGAGATTCTGCCAGCATGCTGACGAGAGGGAAAGAGCTGCAAGAAAACGAGCCTCTCCGCTGATTTTGAAATCAAATCCCAAGTGTGCTGGGTCTCCTACAGCCCAGCCCTCACACTGGTTTAAAAAGTTTAACCCTCACTAAAGTGTCCTCACAACTCCTTTGAAAAATATAGTTTCACTACTAAAACTGTCTGGAGTAAAATACATTTCCTCCAGAAAACGCTGGTGAATTTATCACAACTGGGCTGTTCATCTGCTAAAAAGCAGAATGGCATTTATTGCCAATTGCTCGCTTTATGGATGAAAAGAAACAGGGAGCCTAATAAGCTTGGTTAATTTTTTTCTTTTATGGCTCCAGCAACTGCACTAAATATTCCGTCTGCTTTTCTTATGTAGTTTGGAGACTGCTCTATGCTTCAGAACTGTTACTAGGAAGGTTCCAGCAGAATCATGTGCTACTGCTTCAGAGGAGACCCGGGTAGAGAGGGGTTCTGAGAACTGCCCCCAAGAGTCATCCCTGCTGGGGGTCTGCATAATCACTGATCAGTTCAACAAAACTGAGAAAATAACTTTTAAAAAATCAGTAGGCTGGAAAGTAGTTATTTAAATTTACATTTATTACAGTTGTATAAAATTAAAAATTCAGTTCTTCAGTCTTACCCCAGTCACACTTCAAATACTCATTAGCCACACATGGTTAATACTCATTAGCCACACATGGTTAATATCAATAGTCACACATGGCTAGTGACTACTACATTGGACAGTGCAGATCAGAATATTCACCTTCTCTAAGGAAGTTCTTTTGGACAGCATTGACCTGGAAGGTCACTTAAACGTTACAGCTGGGATTAAATGTGAGGCTTTCAATGTTCTTTGTACTTTATCATGCTCCAGAGATGCTCCATGATCGGTAGATGGGCGCATTATCTGTCATGATTTGGCTGAAATGATTTTGAATCTTCTGGGATTTCACTGTGCTTTAAACACACAGAAAGAAGCAGAGTAGCATTCTAAAGAGAAGAGCTGTGGAGTTTTACTCAGGTACCCTGACACTGATTAACCATGTGAACTTGGTTAACATTTGGGGCCATCCACAAGGCCTATTTCAAGTGCTCACCCCCCACTATCTCACAACACTCACATATCCACCCTGATGTTCCCGCTCATTTCATTCATCAACTATTTAAGGAGTTCAAGAGCATCTGCTATAGATCACACACTGCTTTCTCTGGAGCATGATAATGTACAAAGAACATTGAAGGCCTAACATTTAATCCCAGCTCTAACATTTACGTGACCTTCCAGGTCAATGCTGTCCAAAAGAACTTCCTGAGACAATGCGCGTATTCTGATCTGCACTGTCCAATGTAGTAGTCACTAGCCATGTGTGCCTAATGAGTATTTACCATATGTGGCTAATGAGTATTTGAAGTGTGACTGGGGTAAGACTGAAGAGCTGAATTTTTAATTTTATATAATTGTAATAAATGTAAATTAGATAACTACATTCCAGCCTGGGCAACACAGCAAGACCCCATCTCTGAAAAAAAAAAATAATAGCTGGGTGTGATGTCACACATCTGTAGTACCAGCTACCCGGGAGGCTGAGGCAGCAGGATTGCAAGAATCCTGCTCATGGATTCATCTTCGTTTGGCCCTAGAACCAGTGCTTCAAGTTCTGATATTAACCGGGGGTGTCAGGCAGCATAAGGATTCTTCTGATCCACACTTGTCCTGAGGCCACAGGAAAGCAATCCGTCTTTTAGAGAACTTTTTCATTGGTGGCCATGAATGTTCTGCATGAGGAAACCTATTAACCGCTTCATGTGAGAGAATATTTACAGGAAGTTAGAAAATGCTGACTTTAGCTAAGGAAAATGCCTCTCTGTGGAGTTTTATGGCCGATTAATGCCCTGGAATTTCATTGAGAGGATTTATAGATAAAGATTACTAACTAGCTACACAGTGTATTTTTAAGTATGTTCTCACAAACTAGAGGTTCTGTTTAAGGTGTGGCATGGGGTTTCCAAGGGACAAAAGAGAGCTCTTTAAATAGAATATCATAGAAAATCAAAACTATAATGCTCCAATGTTGTCAGCCACAGGCAGTATTTCACAAAGTCTAAGACTCTTAACTTCAGAAGAACCTTAAAGGTCATCGCATCCCAGCTCCTTCTAATGCCTAAATTCTCCTGACACATTGATTTCAGCTTGAACATCTCCTGTGGGGGATCTCCCGGCATCCTGAGGCAGCTCATTCATTTCACATTGGATGTGTGATATTGTTAGAAAGAGTTTTCAATGTTGAGTAAAAATCTAGGGAAAGAATATGGTATCTTAGAAGCACTTTGGGCTCTGACATTTTCAGCTCTGTGAGACATAAAATAGAGAGATAATAAAACAGTAGTGTAGGGTTGTTGGGAAGACTAAGCCAGATAGAGATGCAATGTGGTCTGTTCCATACCATTTCCTTCCACTGGCTCTCCATCTTCAGCTCTGGGAGTGAACTGATGATTAACTTCTCACAATGTCTCCCCATCATGGTAATAGCAATAGTTGTAGTGGTGGAAATAGTCATACAACTACTGTTAGAACATTATTTTTATTAACACTATTATTCCTAACACCTCTTCCACAGACTCATAAATATGTGAACATGGGCCGCGTTGCTCCAGGCTCAGTAACCTTAGTTCTTTTCACATCTCTCATCTGTTAGGTTTTAGGTGTCTCATGGTCTTAATGATTCAACAGGAATCTCTCAATGTGCCAGTGAGTGGCTGGTCCTATTAAGAGCAATGTGAATGACATCTAGAACTTGCCCATTATTCCAGCCTTACTTTCCCTGATGGTGATCATGATGTTGATGGTGGTGGTGGTGATACTGCAAATTAATAGCCATAATATTGATTTTTTAGGGTGACCATGAGTCAGTCACTGTGTTAACTGCTTAGCATAGATAATTGCTTTTACTATTCTTAACAATATCGTGAGGTGCATATTGTTATTATAATCTATATTTCACAGATAAGAAAGCTGAGCCAGACACGTTAAGCAACTTACCTCAAAAACATATGGGGAACCTGAAAATAATCTGGGCAAACCCATCCCAGACTGTGCTCTTTCCCACTGCATAGTAAAGGTATTAAGAGTGTGCAAGCTCTGAAGCCAGCGAGGAGTGGCTCCCATTCCAAAGGTAAAGAGACAGGCAAGAGATTATCACATAGTAACAGCACCAGGGACAGCTAAGGGACCATGACCTGAACATGGAAAAAGAGAGGAGCAGATGGATAGAAATACTTTTGGAAGATAAGATTTATAAGATTTGGGGTGGGTGTGGTTGCTCACGCCTGTAATCCCAGCACTTTGGGAGGCCGAGGCAGGTGGATCAGGAGGTCAGGAGATCGAGACCATCCTGGCTAACATGGAGAAACCCTGTCTCTACTAAAAATACAAAAAATTAGCCAGGCGTGGTGGCAGGCACCTGTAGTCCCAGCCACTTGGGAGGCTGAGGCAGGGGGCACCTGTAGTCCTAGCTACTCAGGAGGCTGAGGCAGGAGAATGGCATGAACCCAGGAGGCGGAGCTTGCAGTGAGCCAAGATCACGCCACTGCACTCCAGATTGGGCGACAGAAGGAGACTCCGTCTCAAAAAAAAAAAAAAAAAAAAAAAAAAA
>NC_037672.1:12434043-12448365 GCF_003255815.1 Theropithecus gelada | reverse complement strand
TTTTTTGAGACGGAGTCTTGCTCTGTCGCCCAGGCTGGAGTGCAGTGGCCGGATCTCAGCTCACTGCAAGCTCCGCCTCCCGGGTTCACGCCATTCTCCTGCCTCAGCCTCCCGAGTAGCTGGGACTACAGGCGTCCGCCACATCGCCCGGCTAGTTTTTTGTTATTTTTTAGTAGAGACGGGGTTTCACCATGTTAGCCAGGATGGTCTCGATCTCCTGACCTCGTGATCCACCCGTCTCGGCCTCCCAAAGTGCTGGGATTACAGGCTTGAGCCACCGCGCCCGGCCCTAATCTCCTTATATATGCTGGATATTAGACTTTTGTCAGATGCATACTTTCCAAATATTCTCTCCCATTCTGTAGGATTTACTCTGTTGTTTCTTTACGCTGTTGTTTTATTTATTCTGTTGATGTTTCTTTTGCTGCACATAAGCTCTTAAGTTTAATTAGATCCCATTTGTTAATTTTTGCTTGTAATTGCTTTTGGCATCTTCATCATGAAATCTTTGCGCATTCCTATGTCCAAAACTGTATTGCCTAGTTTTCTTCCAGGGCTTTTATAGTTTTGGGTTTTACATTTAAGTCTTTAATCCATCTTGAGTTGATGTTTGTATGTGGTGTAAGGGAGGGGTCCAATTTTAATTCTCTGTATATGGCTAGCCAGTTATCCCAGCACTACTTATTGAATAGGGCGTTCTTTCCCCATTGCTCATTTTTATCTGCTTTATTGATGATCAGATGATTGTAGGTGTGTGGCCTTATTACTGGGCTCTCTATTCTGTTCCATTGGTCTATATGTCTTGTTTTTGTACCAGCACCACACTGTTTTGGTTACTGTAGCCCTGTAGGATAGCTTCAAGTCAGTTAGTATGATGCCTCCAGTTTTGTTCTTTTTGCCTAGGATCGCCTTGGCTATTCAGGCTCTTTTTTGGTTCTATATGAATTTTAAAATAGTTTTTCTAGTTCTGTGAAGAATCTCATGATAGTTTAATTGGAATAGCATTGAATCTAGAAATTGCTTTTGGCAGTATAACCATTTTAATGCTATTGATTTTTCCTATCCACGAGCATGGAATGTTTTTCCATTTGTTTGTGTCCTCTCTCATTTCTTTGAGCAGTGTTTTGTGGTTCTCATCATAGAGATCTTTCAGCTACCTAGTTAGCTGTATTCCTAGGTATTTTATTCTTTTGTGGCAACTGTGAGTGGGATTACATTCCTAATTTGGCTCTCGGCTTGGCTGTTGTTGGCGTATAGGAATGCTAGTGATTTTGGTACATTAATTTTGTATCCTGAGACTTTGCCAAAGTTGTTTATCAGCTGAAAGAATTTTGGGCAGAGATTACGGGGTTTTCTAAATATGAAATCATGTTGTCTGCAAACAGGGATAGTTTGACTTCCTCCCTTCCTATTTGGATGCCCTCTCTTTCTATTGCCTGATCACCCTGGCCAGGACTTCCAATACTATGTTAAATAGGAGAGGTGAGAGAGGGCATCCTTGTCTTATGCTGATTTTCAAGTAGAATGCTTCCAGCATTTGCCCATTCAGTATGATGTCAGCTGACATCACTCTTTTTAAATTTTCTTCACAGTATTTATTACTGCCTGATGTTTTTTTCATTGTTTTGTTTAGGCATTTGTCTATTTATAGGTGTTCTTCCAACAGAATGTAGCCTGTTGAGAGTAGGAGTTTACAAGACCGTAAACTACAGATCCTAGAATAATGCCTGACACAAAATAAGAACTAGCTGGAAATTTCCCAAGGAGAACTTGGCTTAGCACTACAGGGGCTTTCAGAATAGTATCTTAGAGAAAAAAAAATATAATAAATCCAGAAGACTTTCGTTTTGTTTCACAAGCATCTGAAACTCAGCACAAGCAATTGACCATAGCATGTTTCTCTTTATCTACTGAAGCTGGCTCCTGCCCCTGCTCTCCTCCTCAAGCCTCCGAATACAACTGCCATCCACCCACTGTCAAACAGACAACCTAAATAAGAAAATAAAACCCTTCCAGATGTGGTGGCTGTAATCCCAGCACTTTGGGAGGCTGAGGCGGGCAGATCCCTTGAGGTCAGGAGTCCGAGACCAGTCTGGCCAACGTAGTAAAACCCCTTCTCTACTAAAAATACAAAAATTAGCCGGGCATAGTGGTGCATGCCGTGGTCCCAGATACTCAGGAGTCTGAGGCAGGAGAATCGCTTGAACCCAGGAGGCAGAGGTTGCAGTGAGTCGAGATTGTGCCACTTCACTCCAGCTTGGGCGAGAGAGTGAAACTGAGGTTTGTTTTCAGTGCCTGAAATTTCTGATCTTTAGGGTGAAATACCTCAGTTTGTATCATGAATAAGTTAGTTTCTAAAAAAACACTCCTAGCCGGGCGCAGGGGCTCATGCCTGTAATCTCAACATTTTGGGAGGCTGAGGTGGGCGGATCACCTGAGGTCAGGAGTTTGAGACTAGCCTGGCAAACATGGTGGAACCCCATCTCTGCTAAAAATACAAAAATTAGCCGAACGTGGTGGCGGGCACCTGTAATCCCAGTTACTCGGGAGGCTAAGGCAGGAGAATCGCTTGCACCCAGGAGACGGAGGTTGCAGTGAGCCGAGATTGCGCCATTGCACTCCATCCTGGGTGACAAGAGCGAGACTCCATCTCAAAAACAAAAAACAAACAAAACAAACAAAAAAATTTTCTATGGCGCCAATAAAACACACAGGGATGCCTGTGCCCTAAATGATCATCCAGCGAGAGCTTTGGTTATACACTCACAGCAAGCAGCCTGCAGACCAGCAAGGTGGAATGCAGGATAGCATAGGAGGTGGGCCAGGGCTTCCTGCAGCCTCCGTTCTAAAATTGATCCCAACAAACCTGCGTCCTGCTCCAGTCCCTCCCCCTTGGCCCTGGAGTGAGGTGAGTCTTCAGTGGAGGTGCTGACCATGCCTGGGTGAGTTTTTTTAAATAAAACATCTCCGCTATTAGATCCCTGGCAGCGCAAGACTGTGTACACGAAACTAGAAGCAAAACAGTCCGTTTTGTATACTGCTTATTCCAGTACCTCCCTATAAAAGGTACGTACAACCCTAGAGGGATTCCCGCTAGGTGGCGCTCGTTCTCCATTGTACCCAGGCGTGTTCGAAGCTGGCACATGTCCTTTTAACACCCTGAGAGGTGATCTTCAACCCTGGTTTTTTAGGTAAGAAAACCAAGCCCCAAAGAGGGTCTTGCGTGAGGTCGCTTGGCTGTCTCTCAGAACCGCGTGCACAATCTGGTTTCTGAACCTAATGAGTTTCCATCACCTGGCTGTCTCTCTCTACACACGGTTTAGTTTGTTGATTATAATAAAATAGTGTGTTTCCTTCTTTCTACACAACGAGGTTTAAGATCCTTAGGCCTTGGTGTGATTTGTTTTCAAATGCGTGGAACAGAAAAAAAGTCATTAGATTTGGCTGACTGAATTTTTTCTTTGATTACCTTAAATCCGAACGAAGCTCCCTTTCCAATGAATAAGCAATTAAAAATGGGTAAGGTCTATGATGGGAAACGATAAGTCTGAAGTTTAATGAGAAAAACCAATTAGAGTAGAAAATCCAACTGGATTTGATATCAGACAAAGCCTGATTTAAATTCTGACTTAGTCACTTACTGATAGTCAAGAGTCTCAGTTTCTCCATCTGTAAAACAGGAATAACAATGTTTTCTACTCATTCCAGTCCCAAGGGTGTGTACATTCAATGAAACAATAGGCTTTGGTTCCGGGCACACTGTCAGTGAGCAATATTTGTTAAATATAAAACTACCTTTTATATTATTATTTAGAGTATTATAAGCTGGCCAGTTACAATACAGTGTCTCTCTGCAGTCTGATATATTCGGACCATGTGCATGAAAACCGCTGCAGGGCGCTGGATGACTCAGGAACGCAGGCGCGGGTGCTCGACTCTTGGGATGCTTAGGCGGTTTGGATCGCCCTCGGGAGTCTGCGGATTGGGACCGACCGTCAGTGCTGGGCGCGACCTCTGCCTGGACCTGGCTCTGGAGAGCCTGCAACGCCGCCCCCCCCCCCCCCCCCCCCCCCCCCCCCCCCCCCCCCCCCCCCCCCCACACACACCCCCTTCACTTGCTTACTCAGTGAAGCACCGGCTTCAGAAGGCACCGGGTCCAAACCCTCGTTTTAAAGGACTGGAAGCTAGAGAAGGCAGGTGACTTCAGTCAAGGTCACCGGCATCTGAGGGACAAGCCCCGCATGGCCTTTCGTTGCTGAGCAGCACCCAACGCCCGCGCCCACCGGCCGCTGGCGTCAGGGAAGGCGGCCCAGGGCACAGGTGGCGGGCGTTGGGGGCGAGGCGCGCGGTGGCGCCGCCAGGAAATCCCGAGCCCACTGGGCACCTCCCCCACAACCCCGGGAGCACGGGCACGTGCGCAGCAGCTTACCGCGCGCCCGCGAGGGCGGGGGCTTCCCCTTCCCCGCCCCCTTGGCTTTCGCAGTCTAGTCCCGCTCTCCGCCCGCCGCCCGCGGAAGTCTCACCGCGCAGCAGCACCCCCAGCCCGGGCGGTTCCGGGGACCCAAGGGCGCGGCGCATAGGGGGCCCGTAGGATCCAAACTGCGAAACAGGAACAGGAGGCGGAAGAAGAGAAAGATGTGGAGGAGGAGGGGAGAGAGGGAAAAGGAAGAGAGGCAGAAGACTAGTAAAAAATGGGCTCGGGGGCGCAGAGGGGTTGCGGTGGGGTAGAGAGGCGCGGACGCCGAGCGAGTCCGGTGCCTCTCGAAAGCCTCGCCGGCCGCCTCGCCGGGCCGCGCAGCTCCGCCAACTCCCGGGCCGGCCCAGGCCGAAGCGTGGCGCTTGTCGGGAGGTTGCAGAGTTCCTGGAGCTCACAGCTGAGCCCAAAGGAAGTCGCCCTCAATGGGCACGAAGCGGGACCCAGGCACGCCCGCGCGGTCACGTCCAGATCTGCGGTCCTCCGACAGGCGCAGGCCTGCTGCGCCTTCGCCACACACCCCTACTTGTGGGCCTGGACTCCGACTCCGTAGTTAACGCCGGGATATCTCTGGGCATCCAACCACCTCCCCTACCCCATACTCTTTTCCTCTCCACCCGACCGCTTACTAGGAGCAGCTTCTAGTTGCAGCTCAACACTCGCGAGTTCACCCTCCGCGCCAAGCACCCAACTCCTGGCCTTGCCTGCAGTCACCCACAGACCTAATGATCGACTGAGCGCCGCCGCAATGGCCCGAGATGACACCAGGAGACTCCCTTGCTTTGCGCCTCCGGAAGACGCAGAACGTAGCCCCTTCTCTCACACTTCTAGGACACAAAAATACCCGACAACTCAAAATCGCCGAATCACATCTTTTCATGCTTTGAAAACTTCTGCCCAAGCCTGTGGCAGAAGCATGTCCAACTGTGATTTGGGTTTCTTTTTAAACATCTAATCAAAGGGAAGAGGGGAGGGATTCGCAACTAAATGGTAGATGTTTTCAAGCAAGTCTTTACGTAGCCCCAAACCTACTATAGTATTCGGCCATTCAACCCCCAAACATCTCTGCCTGCCTTTATGTTCGGATCTCACTCCATTATTTGTCAGCACAAAGTCCTAAACCTGCAAAGCGATAGCTGTGAGGGACACCAAACCCATACCTGCCCGTCCCCTACCTTCCAGGCAACCGGTGTTAATCTCCTCACTATTTATAATTCCCAACATCCCTGCCTGAAGTGAGGAGAACGGTAATTTAAATAATACAGCGGGAGCGGAGAGGACACACTGTTTTTGAAAGACTGTAAGCATTCTGCTCTGTTCCACTCTGCGTCCTTACACTTGCTGAGCCCTGACACCAAATTTAAACGGCGTTCCTTCAAAACTGATGTAATTATAAAGAGCTATAAAGGGCAATGACCTCAAGTGGATGTTTTTTCCCAGGTACCCTACAAGGTTTGCACAAAGCAAGAAAGCATCGTGTAGCCGAAATGTTGGAAAGTATAGATGCTGCAAAACCTCGTTCTGAGGCTGAAAACTATGAATTGTGGGTGTATTTCCTTCTGCGGTGCAGAAAAAGAACAACCAAAAAGCAAGCAACAAAGGGAAATGTTATTTATTTTAATGACACCAAAACTACCAATCCTAGCAATTTATTACATTAAAATCATAGTCCTTTAAGTGTATTTAATGGTTCAAGTTTGTGTATTTGGTGTTAACTCTCTGTGAAAAAGTTTATGGAAAACAGTGAAGTACGTTAATTGAGCAAATTTTATATTAAAAAAGGAATAACACATTTAAAAATATTCTTATATACCCACAATATCTGTATTTCTTAGCTTGGTTCCTACTATTACATAATACAATGCATTTTTTATTTTTTAAAGAGCAAAAAGTGTTGTCACTTCTGGATCACTTTATGGTAATTCCAAGGTATAATTTTACAAACAAACATATCTATTTATAATTTTATTCAACTCACAAGAGATATTTTTTAAAAACTGAAAGTTTTTTTTTCTTCCTGATGCAAAACTTAACCAACTCCAGTTAAATTCAATATTGATCTGCCAGGGAAACGACCATAAAATTTACAGAAATTCTCCCAAAGATGCCTTTCAATTCTTCTCCTGACTTTAGTTCTAATTATACCATTTTTTTCTAATTCCTCTATAAAAATCGAATCAAATCAAAGACGACGAGGAAAGAAAAATATTTCTAGAGTGATCTTAATTAACTGATCATTTCAGCAAAGAACGTTAGCAGTGAGGAAGCGGCGAAACTGTAGGGAGAAAAAAAGATGCATTTTGTTCTTCGTGTTTATAATCCTTCCTAGAGAACAGAAACTACAAGCATGATTTATGGAACTGCATTATCTTGGATTTTCTCCGCAGATTTGACTCAACTTAGTATCAGGGTTCTATTAAAGCGCTGGAATAGGTGGATACATCTGCAGAGGTAAGAAACGTGGTTTGGGGTGGATGAGCCTCCTTGTTGCTGGAGGGTGCTTCGAGGACCAGGCTTAGGAGAGAAGGGGTTAAGTCAGACCCTGTCTTTAGCGGCGCAACGTGCCCAGTTTTGTCTGTTAAAGTCAACGTCGCCCAAATGGAGCCAGCCAATGAACGGCCGGGAGCACCCGCGACAGCCCGGGGGGGGTGTGGCCTGAGGCTGTCACTCAGCAGTGAGGAATGACACCCGGGCGGGAGGGGGTGGTACAGTGGAACGCAAGGGAAGGAAAGAGAAAAGAAACAGATAAAACCAGGGCAGGGGGTAAAAAGGTGCCCCGCGCCTCTCGGAATCCAGCGGCCGCGGCCGCCGCCGCCGCCGCCGGGGGTGGGCTCCGGAAGAGCCTGCCCAGCAGGGAAGGGGAGGACGGGCCAGGAACGAAATCCTGCAGGCGAGGAAGGGACAGACGCGCAAAGAAAAAGTGACTCGGGCTGTGCGCCCCGGCGGCGCTCGGGAGGGGACTGCTGCCACGGAGGGGCCCCCGCCAATCCTCCTTCACGTCCCCCGAGGGGGCAGACCCCGGCCCGCCCCTAAGGGCGAGAAGCGATGAGATAATCCAGCTGAGCTGCGAAAGGAGAGCGTCTGGCTCTGGATTCGGGGGGAGGGGGTCTCCGGGCGGGGTGGGCCTCTAAGGTGGGGGTGAGGGTCGGCGCAGATCCTGGGACGGAGTGGGGCGGGGGCTGCTGGGCCGCGCAGGAGTGGGCGGCGGCGGCCTGGTACACCCGGCTCACTCGCGCTGCGGCCGCCGGCTCTCTCTGTCCCGCTCGGAGCTGCTCGGCGCCCCAGCTGTCCGCCCCGGCGGCCGCTCCGGCCCGCGGCGCAGATGGCTGTGCGCGGCGCCAACACCTTGACGCCCTTCTCCATCCAGGCGATCCTCAACAAAAAAGAGGAGCGCGGCGGGCTGGCCGCGCCAGAGGGGCGCCCGGCGTCCGGGGGCACAACGGTGTCGGTGGCCACGGCGCCCGCTGTCTGCTGTTGGCGGCTCTTTGGGGAGAGGGACGCGGGCGCGCTGGGGGGCGCCGAGGACTCTCTGCTGGCGTCTCCTGCCGGTACCAGAACAGCTGCGGGGCGGACTGCGGAGAGCCCGGAAGGCTGGGACTCGGACTCCGCGCTCAGCGAGGAGAACGAGAGCAGGCGGCGCTGCGCTGACGCGCCGGGGGCCAGCGGGGCCGTCCTCGCGGGGGGATCCTTGAGCCTCGGCCAGCCGGTCTGTGAGCTGGCCGCTTCCAAAGACCTAGAGGAGGAAGCCGCGGGCCGGAGCGACAGCGAGATGTCCGCCAGCGTCTCAGGTCTGCTGCGGCTTCGCGGGGATGGGGGCCGGGCTGAGGGGATGGACGCGGAGGGCAACCACGCCGAGTGGGGTGGTCGGCTGTGAGCACCCTGCGCCCTGGGGCTCGGAGGCTGGCCAAGTCCCGAAGTTCTGCGCTCTGGCGCGAGCTGCTCTGCCACTTCGGGAACTGAGCCCGCGAGAGACCGGAGTAGCTCCTCAGAACCCGGCGTCCTGGGGCGAGGCCTGAGACGTCCTGGGTCAATGTGCATTAGACTGGGTTGGGAGAACCGCTGCCTCCTGCGGTCGGGAGTCTTTGAGTTCGTCGCCAGTGCTTTCTGCCATGTCTGTCCCCAAATGCCCAAAATCAGGGAAGCGGAGAAGTGAGGGCTGCAGAGACCTCAAGTAGCCAGTGCCCTAGCTCTGGACAAGAGACCTTTGCCAGTTCGAGGTCCCAGGGCCGGGCCCCACAGTAGGTGGATAGGTGGTGAAGAATACCTCCGAGTGGGCCAGAGCTGAGAATCTGCAGAACTAGAGCTTTGGGGAAACGGCTGGTTTGGCTTTCTCAGACCCCAGGTCTGGGAGAGCAGCCCTAGGCCGAGGATCCCGGAGTGGGACTATAGTTCATCACGGAGGCGGGAGAGAGGCCTCCTCAGCCGTAGCCTGGCCTGTCCTGTGGTCTGGAAGACCTGGGTGCCCGCCCTAGTTGGGTACAAGTTTCTGTAGGCCTCAAGCACAGGGGAGAGCTGGAGCTTTTTGCTGGAGTTCTTCGGAGGGGCGG
This sequence comes from Theropithecus gelada, assembly GCF_003255815.1. Classification (NCBI taxonomy): domain Eukaryota; kingdom Metazoa; phylum Chordata; class Mammalia; order Primates; family Cercopithecidae; genus Theropithecus; species Theropithecus gelada. The sequence continues at coordinate 12,439,344 of NC_037672.1, read as the reverse complement.
GTACGAGACCGAGAAGCTGGTGTGGGATCAGGGTCCAAAAACTCGAGGCAGTGGCAATCCTCTCTCTTTACTCTCCAGTCCATCCTCTCATCTAAGGCCTTGGCTCAGCCTATTTCCATGTCCCTCACAGCAATTCCAGGCGGCTGAGGGTGAAAGATTCTAAATACCTTTGGCCCCAGTATCCGCCTCCACCTTCCCCTACCTGCACTAGACAAGTGTGTGCTGCGATGACGTGCGCGTGTGTGTGTGTGAACTGAGTGTGGAGAGGCTCGTGAACCCAAGCAGAGAGACGGAAATGCAGTCTAGAACCCCAATGCTCAGCACTGAGAGCCGGGAGGGCTTTCGCGGATGCTCGGGTCTAGTGCCCCAAGTTACTGCGGGGAGCCTAGGACCCAGAGAGGGTGGGGAGCAGGTCTCGACAACACAGCGTTGACACAGCGACTGAGTCCGCCGCCCTCCCCAGAAGAGGCCTAGATGGGATACCCAGTGGGGCAAGATTCTAAGACTGGTCTCCCGGGCGCAGGGCCTCCCAGACCTCGGCTCCGCTTGAGTGGGATCAAAGTGTATTTCCGCCCCACCCCCGTGACCCCTGCAGTTCAGGCCTGGCCGCACCTCGTCTGTGGCGCTGACAGTTTCTTGTTTCTGTTCCCACCGGGGTCCGCAGGCGACCGCAGCCCAAGGACCGAGGACGACGGTGTTGGCCCCAGAGGTGCACACATGTCCGCGCTGTGCAGCGGGGCCGGCGGCAGGGGCGGCAGCGGGCCTGCAGGCGTTGCGGAGGAGGAGGAGGAGCCGGCGGCGCCCAAGCCACGCAAGAAGCGGTCGCGGGCCGCCTTCTCCCACGCGCAGGTCTTCGAGCTGGAGCGCCGCTTTAACCACCAGCGCTACCTCTCCGGGCCGGAGCGCGCCGACCTGGCCGCGTCGCTGAAGCTCACCGAGACGCAGGTGAAAATCTGGTTCCAGAACCGTCGCTACAAGACCAAGCGCCGGCAGATGGCCGCCGACCTGCTGGCCTCGGCGCCCGCCGCCAAGAAGGTGGCGGTAAAGGTGCTGGTGCGCGACGACCAGAGACAATACCTGCCCGGCGAAGTTCTGCGGCCACCCTCGCTTCTGCCACTGCAGCCCTCCTACTATTACCCCTACTACTGCCTCCCAGGCTGGGCGCTCTCCACCTGCGCGGCCGCCGCAGGCACCCAGTGAACCGGCCTGGGCTGAGGCAGCGAGTGATTCCCGCGCCCCGGCTCCGGACCGCCGCTGACAGCTGTAGGCTGTAGCCTGCACGGGGCGCCCCGCCAAGGAGGCACCTGGAGGTGAAACCCAGCTCCAGCTCCCGTTAGCCAGGACTTGTCCCCTGGCAGCTGGGCTGAGTCTGCCCCGAGGGGGCGCCTTTTACTAATTTGAACAGAGGCACCCTATGGCCTAGGGGCCCTGATAGCCCACCTGCCTGGAAGCCCCCGGGCTCTATTTATTATCACGACAATGTTGGAGTTGAATTTGGATTCGAATTATGTCTGCCTGGGGGTGGGGTTTTCCCTAAGCGGGAACTCCTGGAGACCACATAGCCTGAATCCTCAGAATTTCCGGCCTGCTGTGAGCTTTCTGCACTAGGCCACACTAGTTCATGGTATCCATGCTACCAATCTATGTGTATCTACATATCTTTTATTTTTGGAAATTGCATTTGTAACCAAGGGGTGCGAAACCCTGGCAGTCCCAGGCAGCACCAGGCCAGGGGTTGATTTGAAAAGTGAAGGACTGGGTTTTCAGGCCCTCTGCTCCACCCCTCCCTTGTGTCAGAGCTAGGGTGGGGGCGCCCGATTGGGGTGCTGAATGTAAGGAAGGGGGCCTCCGGGTGTGGTGCAAGCCGTGGGTCTCCACATCTTCCCTCTCTGAAGTCCAGGTACCTGCACAAGCAGGAAACGCCTAGGAGCCCCGGAAGGAGGAGAGGGCACACCCGGGCAGCCCTCTGCGGAAACTTTCCTTCATTTCTTTTTATTTGTTTAAAGGAGGTTAAGACGTGTAGCACTTTTCAGTTGTTTGTATTCAAATGACGATTATTTTTGTACTCAATGTGAATATCCCTGGCCAGCCTTTCCAGGGCGCCCACTGCAGTGCCGCTGCCTGGCCCTCAGTCTCTACCTTCCGCCCTCTGCGACTCCTGTGCTCTGGCCCGGGACTCCCCTATCCGCCCCTCACTTACCCTTAAACAGGAGATCCCACCTGTCTTGTCAACCTCGCCGCTTTTCGCCTCCTTAATGGCACTGTGCACTCAACTAGAGTATTAACTGTAAAAAGATTTGTGAAGTTTGGAAGCTCTATTCGCTGTATTTTTTCTTTAATTTATAAACTTTTAGTTTAACATGCCCTCCTGGACGCCGTGTTTTCTCTGAAACTGTCTCTTTCCGACTTTGGGGGAACCAGTATTACGGCAGGCTGGAAATAGCTGGGGCTTTTCCAACCTCTTTTCGGTCTTGGACAAGGATGCTTAGTCTCTCCTGGGAGCAGCCCTGCTGCCCACCCACTCCTCAGGCAGGGTATAAACCTGGGCAGCTCAGAGAAATCATGGCTTCGGGGACTTTGTAGGAGTCATGGAGGAATCCCACTGAAACCGGGAACAAATTCCTAGGATTTCTCCCCAACCGCCCCGTGACCATTGGTTTCAGAGCCTAGTAAGAGTCCGTGGTTGAACCCCCAGCCAATGTCCATCCCCCATCCCAATGTACCAACCCTTTCACCTCTCCTCAGCCCACCCCACCCTGTTGTTCTCTCTCTGCTTTCGATTTTAGGAGCGTTTCTCTACGTTATCTAGTCTTTAGTTTCAAGAGTGGTTGAGTGAAAAATCCTGCTAAAATTCTGAAGCCATTAGTTGCAAACCAGGCGTGAATAACCTGTCTCTCGGAGAAGGGTCACCTGAGTGTTTTCCTCAGACGGGTGCAATTGGTGCTCTACAAGGTTTCAGAGCGCATCCCCGCACTAAACAAAAGGGCGTCATTTGATCCGCACCAAGCCTACCCCGGGAGCAGAGAATGGGCAGGGCACCATTATACATTACCCCATTTTACAGATGATAATACGCAGCTGGCGCTCCCAGACTCCCCAGAATGCTACGGATTCACTGGAGCTAAATGCTCACCTTCACTAGCAGCTCAAGCCGAGTTCCCGGCGAGCAAGGAAGAGTTAATGCCACACTGCCGGCGTTGAGGCCTCCAGTCCGCGGGACCCGAGCCGGGAAACACCAAAACCCAGGCCGAGGCTTCTTTCAATTTCACCTGAGGCCGAAATGTCCATTCGCTCTCCAGGGCAGCTGCGACTTTTCCCAGCCCTCGGGCCTCCAAGCTTTGATACCCTAAAGACCTTGGCCTGGGGTCCCGTAAGCCCTCGATCCGGCCCGGGCGGAGCTTGGTGACAAGCGTTTTACAAAATTATCCCCGCTTCCGGAAACAGCAAAATGTAAAGGGAGAGGCAAAGGCCCTTGTGATATGCACACTCCCACCCGGTCCCCCACTCGAGTCCAACTACCTTCCATATGGTTCTTGCAATCATCTCGTTTCTTTAATACTTTACAATTCTATTTTAATTGTACAATTCATCATGACTGTGTTTTTCTTGTAGAGAGTTGGAACATTTCCGATAATGCTAGAATCTCCTCCGTTCTTGTCCCCAGGGATCACTACTTACTGAGGGGTTTTTTTAGGAGGAGGGATTTTCTCCCTTTCCGAAAAGGCAGTTGCTTGTTGCTGCGTCTTTACAGGGTAGTTTGTTCTCCATCTTTGCCGATTGGGCGGTGAAAGAACCAGGGAGTTTCTTTCGAGTAGGAAAAGGCACTGAGGTCCGGGTCGCACCCCTGGGGGCTCCATCTTCCACCGCAGACTCCACCTACCCTGCGGACCTGGGCGCCCCTTCCCTTTCTCTCCCACTCTCCGGCCCCCTGCCTGGGCCAGCTCCGCGGGCTGCCTCCGGCTGCCCGGGGAAAATGACTCAAATGAATTCAGTTTGATCCGGATTATGGCAGTTTCCCTTCAAGCTGTCCCGCGGTTTGCCTTGGCGAGAATGCCCTGAGGTCTGATTCTGGGAGCTGGGGGCGGCCTCTGGGTCCAGCCTGTCCTCCAAGGAGTTCTCGCCGCATTTTGCGACCCAGACCAATGTCTTTACTTGGGTCTTCTGCCGCAGACGCGGCTCACGTTGAAAATTTGCAGTATTACTTTCTTCCTTTTCTTTCTCCTCTATCCTCTCTCCGCCTTTCTCTCTTTTTCCTTTTTCTTTTCTTTTCTTCTTCTTCTTCTTCTTTTTTTTTTTTTTTTTTTTTTTTTTTTTTTTTTTTTTTTTTTTTTTTGTTGTTGTTGTTGTTGTTGGAAAGATGAAGAACAGTCCTGCTCCCTACTCGAGGGTATCTCTGTTCACCCACTGCCTGCATCCCTGCGCTGCGCTGAACCTCTCTGCCTTCTCTGGGCCTGGTTACCGGAGCAGTAGCAACTGCCGCCTGGGCCCAATGAACCTTCGGCCTCTTCATCGCTCTCAGTCCCTTTGGCGCTTAGCGAATCTTAAAACTGGCCTTGGGGGTTTTCGAATTAGATCCACCCACTCTACGGATGGGTAAACCACGGTGAGGGGAATGGCTGGTAAGGGGGCAGAACACCATGTGACTTGCACTGAAATTGGTCCCAAGGATTCGGGCCGAGCCCACAAATCTTACTGTCAGCAGCAAATTTGGGATCAACCAGCTACTAAATGTGGCTAGTGGGTCTGCGTGTGTGTATGTGTGTGCGCGTACGTGTGTGAGAGAGAGAGAAAGAAAGAAAGAAAGGAAAGAAAGAAAGAAAGAAAGAAAGAAAGAAAGAAAGAAAGAAAGAAAGAAAGAAAGAAAGAAAGAGAAAGAAAGAAAGAGAGAGAGGGGGAGGGAGGGAGGGAGGGAAAGGAAGGAAGGAAAAGAAAGAAAGAAAGAAAGAAAGAAAGAAAGAAAGAAAGAAAGAAAGAAAGAAAGAAAGAAAGAAAGAAAGAAAGAAAGAGGCCGGGCGCGGTGGCTCAAGCCTGTAATCCCAGCACTTTGGGAGGCCGAGACGGGCGGATCACAAGGTCAGGAGATCGAGACCATCCTGGCTAACCCGGTGAAACCCCGTCTCTACTAAAAAAAAAATACAAAAAACTAGCCGGGCGAGGTGGCGGGCGCCTGTAGTCCCAGCTACTCTGGAGGCTGAGGCAGGAGAATGGCGTGAACCCGGGAGGCGGAGCTTGCAGTGAGCTGAGATCCCGCCACTGCACTCCAGCCTGGGCGACAGAGTGAGACTCCGTCTCAAAAAAAAA
>NC_037672.1:12424395-12433946 GCF_003255815.1 Theropithecus gelada | reverse complement strand
AAAGAAAGAAAGAAAAGAAAAGAAAAGAAAAGAAAAGAAAAGAAAAGAAAGAAAGAAAGAAAATGAAAGAAAGAGAGAGAGAGAGAAAGAAAGAGAGAGACACCTGGCTGATCCCAAACCGCGTCTCATTTCAAGAGATTAGGTGTGAGAGGCGCTTGGATCCTCAGAGACGATCTTAGATGAGCAGGGTGAGTTGAGACTGGATTCCATTTTAGAAAATAAATGGCTTCCAGGCTGCACTGAATCCCAGCACCCTCACTGCTCCCCCAAGCTAGGAAAGGGGACAGGGGGACAGTGAAACATCATTCAAGAAGGTTGTAATCGGGCTCAAACACGAGTACCTGCCCTCTGAACTGGGGCTCAGCCATGTCAGTACCCAGAAACCTGAGACACTGGGCCCGTGGAAGGGTGACATCTGGGGGCTTTTGAGGAGTGGAGAGTGTGCTGAATGCCGGCTCCTGGTTTCCTCTCAGGGAAGCGCTCTGGAGCAGACCCTGGCAATGGCACACTGAGCATCCTATGGAGGCAGAACCTCATTCCAGGTCTTCAGAAGTCCTGCCAAGCGGCGGTTCTGGCGCTCTGACTCCCTAACCGGCCGCTGGAGCTCAGCACCAGCCAGGCCAACAATCCACTCTTCTCTACAAACATTTCAGTACTTGTTTGGGAAGAAAATGTGGAATCTGGCTTTCTCAACGCAAAGTTCACGAAGTTTAACTCGCTTTACAGAAAGGCTCCTGCGCTGCAGAGGGAACATGAACGATAGAGAGAATCAGACAGTTCTCCTAAACCGGGGAACTGTCGAAGGAGCTCCTGGACCCAAGGGAGGAACAAGGAGCGTTTGGGCAGCACTCTTTCTCAGAAGTGAGGCAGATCCACGCAAGGGCCCAGACAGCTGCCCGGTTACTGCAAGGCTTCAACCTTGCAGGCCACCCACTTCAGCATGCCAGCCACCTTACTTGGCAACCGCACAGACCTTCATGGGGACTCCAAGAGACTCTAAATGCTTGATGGCGCTTTGTAAGTCGGAAAACGCTCAAGACGGGTAGCTGCGCCGCTGGTTATAGGAGTTCTGGGCCCACAGCTGCTGCAGAAGCCACCGCGATGGGTGAAGGCCGGACCATAGCCTCGAAGAAAGCAGCAGCAGAGGCTTCTAATACGAGGGAGGGCCGGAGGAGCAACCAAACAATATTTAACAGTAAGAAGAACGACAAAAACAACTCCATTCGTTTGTCTGAAATGTTACAGGTGATGCGTTTCCGAATCCTGTTCGGATCCGATTCTCAGAGGCTCCCTGTAGCCTGGTGCACATGACATCCATTTTACAAATAGGGAAACGGAGGCTTAACGAGGTGATGTAACTTATCCATTGCCACAGGTCATTTAGAAGCCAAGTCATGGTGGTCCAAAGCCCAGAAGCATATTTTAGGATTTCAGGTGGCAGGGTAGATTGTCCTTTCGTGCTGGCATCTGCCAGCTTTGGTTCTGTAGTGGCCAGATCACAAAAGCATGCAAACGTTTTGAAAACCATCAAACACCGTACATTGGGCTCATTGTTATTATTGCCGTTATTATTATTGTGAACTTCTGGGCAGTGCTGGATTGGCTGACCTAAAGCAATCTGCCTCGAACTCCTGCGTCCTTCAGGGGATTGCAAGTGTCCTGTAGGTTGCTATGCTTAGGGTCTCTCAATGGTTTAGAGACTCTAGCCTCTACCAGTTTTTGCTCTCCCGATACGTTTTAGGAATGAAGAAATGCCAAAGTAGGGTTGCAGAAAAATTGTGTTGTGTTATAAATGTTTACATCACCTAATAAATTGGGGGTTTTGTAGTCACATACAGGAGTTATTCAACATAAATTGGGTCGTTCAAATTATTAAAGCATTTATAAAGGATTGATTCCCAGGCCCCTGCAGGCAGGGGTGGTCTAGTGTAGGGTATAGGTTGAACCATGCATTTCTTTTCAACATGTTGGGTGTATATCTGAGGTTGTGCCTCCTATGAAGAAAACGTCAAAAGTCTGAATGTGGGGCAATTTGGGAATGTAAGAACTGGGCAAAGGGTCCTGCAGCCCCGTGCTCCACCCCGAGTCCTGCCGTTTCTGCTTTTTGCTTGGAGGCGGGCGGGGAAAGTAGGAGCGTGGCTTCTGGCCCACCCAGGGCCGACCCGGAATCCGTGGCCACTGCGAATGGCACCACTGTGTTCCTGTTGGAATGGACGGTTTAAAGGGAACACATGGTAGCTGTGAGAGTGAGAGTGTCACCCTCCCTCGAACCTCCCGCGAGGTAAGCTCGCTCCTGAGTTCACATGTTTCCTCCAAGCTTGCGTGAACGTGCGTGACGAGTTCTCCAGGCTCAAAGCCGGCTCTCCTCAGCTTTCCCTCCCACTCCATGCCCCTGCTCACAGTCCCGGGTGCCGCCATCCGTCGCGATTTGTGCGCCCGCGGAGCCGAGAGCACCTAGTCTCTGCAGCCCTCTTGGTCCCATGGGAGCGCCTGCATTAATCCGCACTGCTTCTGCAATCGCAGCTTTAAACTCTCGGCATGAGGATCCGGCGCTGGGTTCTGTGCTGCGGACCTGGGGGGCTTTTTGGTGAGTTCTTTCCGTCTCTGTCCCGGTCCCCTTCTGTGGCTACACTCAGCCTCTCTCCTTAGGACCTTGGTGTGTGCCCTTGCGCCTAGGGGAGGATGCACAATGTGAAAGCTTCTCCGCTGCCTGCACAAATCGAGGGTGGGAGGTGATCGAATAGGGCTCAAAGACCCCATAGGTACTTAGAGTAAGGCCACCGGAGGACCTGAGTGGGCTCCTCAGGCCTGAGGCAACTGTACCACTGACTTGGTGAATTTTAGGCAATTAACTTCTCTTCTCTGGGCCTCCATTTAAAAAAAAAAAAAAAAGGGTTGTAAGACTCCTGAGTAACGCTTGGAGTTCAGACTTACCACTGGCTTGTAGTGGAGTAAAGGACAAAAGCTTTCTACTTTAAATATTGAGTCGTGTCTTTCCTGAGCACAATTTTTGTTTGCGCGTGGGGTTCGGGAGGTGGTTATTTTAAAGATTTGAGTCGCCCCAAGTTGCTACCATGCAGGCCTCCCCAGGAAGGTCACTGTGTTTGGGCCTCCGCCATCAGCCTTCCTGGGCCTGAGAGGTCAGCTGTTTTGGAAAGTACAGGTTTTCCTCAGGGAGGACTTCCAAACTCACTGTGCTCGGTAGGGAGAAGGCCTGAGGCTAGTCCTCTCCTCTGTGGCCGCACTAGTCTCCGGAGAGCCGGAGAGCCCCCTGTCCTTAGATGAAAAACGCCCTAAGACGAAAAAAAAAAAAAAAAAAAAAAAATTCCAAGTGCTTTCTCGCCAGTGGTCCACCAGAAAGAGAGGGTGGGCAGCTGGCTGTAAAAGGAGAGCCAGTAAAGCCGCTCATTTTAATAAGCTCATTAACATTTTTGAATGGCTTTCCTTGTGCGCACCAAGGCCTCCCAGGCAGGCGCGGGAGAACTGGGCAGCGGGGTTATTGCGCACCAACACCCACAAGCACATGCGCGCTGGGGTGCCACCGCTTTCGGCACAGGGGACCTGGCCGGGCAGGAGTGGCTGGGCAATGCCCACAATGCCAACTCGGAACTTCGGCGTCCCCCAGTGGTCCAGCCTCATTGTGCGCCGCACGCTGGACTGTGGCCATCGGAGATTACCAGGCTGCGTGGGTTCAGAAGTCCCTAAGGAGTTTGGGTGACCATATAAATGGGCCTGAATTGTCCCCGAAGTTTTGAGGGATCGGCAGGCCCGGGGTTTGTCCCGGTCTACTTCCTTTTGGCTGTGTTTTTGGAAAGGGCCAATGGATTTGATGCTCTTGAGAATTCAAAAACCAAGTAGTAAACCTGCTCACACCCACGGGTCGAGTGTATTCCTGCCAATGTCAGGCTGCAGCAGGATGTCCTCCGTGCACATCCTGGACGGGGTGCAGAGCTGTCACCAGGGTGACTGGCTTCCAGGAATCCTTCTTTGCGGAAGAGGCCAGGGGCACTGCCCCTCCTCTTTTCCGAGAAGTTGAGCAATGCATTCTTGGACCCTCGGGCTGCAAGAAAGGAAGTTAGAGACACACCCACACAGAGGTGGTGAGAAAGAAAAAGATGTCCCGGGGGCAGAGCAGATAAGAGAGAGAGAGCGGGCTGCAGGGAGGACCTCACTTGGCCAAGTTCTCCACATCCCTTCAGGTCCTGATTTGCAGGTCTTAGGTCTTCACTGAGTCACCCACTCCCCAGGTTTGAACTAAGAGTCCCTCTTGAGTAGGTCCCAAGGTCCTAGCCCTTATCACCTGGGCTCAGTGGGCTCTGGTGCTGTCTGGCCTGGGGACCTCTGAGAATACAGAGATGGGACCTCATGCACTTGCTACTGCGCCTAGCATGGGGTTTGTTGCTCTTTGGCATCCAAACCATACTGGAAGAACACATAAATAAGGCCAGGATCCTTCAGCTTCATCTATGTCTGTTTCCACCATACCTTTTCCTACCTACCCCTCTAAGGGCCTGGAGACCCTTGCAAAGTTGGGGAGGGGGGGGCGGCAGGACCAGCTGGCAGTCTCCAAGCCTGGCCAAGTTCTCATTCTTGTTCTTCTGGGCTGCTGGAGGCAGGTCCTGGGGGGCAAAGGATCAGTGCAAGAGCCAGACTTGTTTCTGGGTCAAATTCTCGGGCCTCAGCCCTCAGAATTTTTCCTGGCGCCTAGGCAGTGAGCAAACCCCACATGCCATCATTTCCTACTTGACCGCATTAAAATGCACATTAACTTCCCCTGACCAGCTAAGGGCTGAAAAACAAGGTCCCTGAAAACACACTCCCCGTTTCAGGTTCATACTGGAAAATGGTTTTAAAACTAGAAAGACACTGCCGTGCAGTGTCACAGCTGGGGTGTGTGAAGACACCCTGGGAGAGGTTGTGGCTGGCAGTGGAGTGTGGGGACTGCGCTGGGGTAGAGGAGGGGGAGGAGAGGTGGTGCGGGAGGGTATTAGACCTCTTGGGGTCCTGGCAGAGCAGCTTCTCCCAGATGCCTTGTTGAGGTGAGCAGGGCTTAGATCGCCGTACCCATTGGGATCATGAGCTTAAGGCAGTGCTGCTTGTTGGGATAGTTGTTTTACAGCAATTGCCCTTGCTCTTCGGATTTCCAGCACGGGGTTTGATATGTAGTAAGAACTGAAATGTTTTCAGAGGAAATATTCCTACCTGGAGCATTTTGTGTTTCATGAATGGATTCTCCAGGTGGGCACAGTGGCTCATGCCTGTAATCCCAGCACTTTGGGAAGCCTAGGTGGGAGAATCACGAGGTCAAGAAATCGAGACCACCCTGGCCAACATGGTGAAACTGCGTCTCTACTAAAAATACAAAAATTAGCTGGGTGTGGAGGTGTGCGCCTATAGTCCCAGCTACTTCAGGAAGCTGAGACAGGAGAATCACTTGAACCTGGGAGGCAGTGAGGTTGCAATGAGCCGAGATCGCGCCACTGCACTCTAGCCTGGTGACAGAGCAAGACTCCAGACTCCGTATCAAAAAAACAAAAAACAAAAAAACCTAAAACAAAAACAAAAACAAACAAACAAACACAAAACGGGTTCTCCACTGCCACTTCTTTTGAATCTGAAGGCAGGTAGTATTGATTCCCTGAGAGTCAGAGAAGCAAAAGAAGCTGATGACTCGTCCAGGAGCAATCATCTGGAAAAGCTGAACCCAGTGACTCAGGCCTGACATCTTTTTGATACTCCAAGAGGGAAGGCAATGAAAGCTTCCTCCTGAAAAATTCCCATTGAAACAGAGGTGGATTTGGAGCCAGGCTTTCCTGAAGACCTAGCTCACAGTACTTTGCTGAAAAAATGAATACCCCCATTTACAAATACAAAGATGGGCTAGTGAAAGAATTACATGCTCCTTGAGTAGTTGGCACCACTAAATACTTGTAGCCTAGCTGATAACAAGTTTTGCAAAGTTAAACAAGGACATGTACCATTTAAAAAATATATTTACGAAGATTGTAAGAGGTGGACAGAAAGTGTGGAGTGACTGTAACAACAACCCAAACAGTGAGAAGTCAGCATCCACTGGAAACCTTCTTTGAAGTAATAGGTTATGTGTATCCCATCCGCAACTGCAATTGTGGTTTTAAAATACATTCAATATATAGGCTTTTAAGGTTTAGAAAAGAAATACATTGAGGGGGAGCTTCATTTTCCAGGGCATTCCCTCCGTCCAAAAGAATCTGCTGAAGAATTTTTAAAAATAATTCTTTCCTAATATGTCTACTATTTGATTTATATTATTAATTGTTTTCCATGAAATACTGCCTGCAGTGAGGCACTTCCTAAATACACTTGTCTCATTAATAAGAGGCTTGAGCCCTGCTGTCAGGGCTCAGGCCTGAGGAGAATTCAAGCCAAGCGCACGTAGGGAAGGTGGCCACAGGATGCAGGAAGGAGAAATGGAGTCCTGTCCTTTCAAAGGTGGCCAGCCAGGGGAAAATCGCAACAATGAGCTCCTAGGAAATGCGTAAACAGAGATTTCTTTAAAGAGAAAAATCTTTGTTGTGAAATCCTTGTCTGTTCTTTCTTTCTTTGCTCGTTCATTTATTTAGTTGCTCAGATATTCAGCAAAAGTAGCTGAAAGCCTATTCTGTGCCAGGGATGCAGAGAAGAAAGATCGCTGGCTTGGTGGAGTTTACAGTCTAGTGGGATACAAGAAATGGCAGTGCCAAAAGAAAAATAAAATATGCTGCGGATTAGCGCCTGTGAGGCGCGGTATTATTTTGGGAGTTAGTGAAGGAAGGTCACTGGAATATCAAATGTTTGTAAGAGCGCTTTTAGTGGGTGCGGATCCTGAGACCGTGTCACTATCTCTCTGTCTGCTATTCTGGACTTAGTCTCTGTCCCTCTGTGTCCCTATGTTTCAGTCCTGATTCACTAGTTGCCAAAGGTAGGGCGGTGGGGGCAGAGGCCAGGCCACAGATCTGGGTGCTAGCCCTTCCTCCTTCCCCCACCCCCTTTCTTAACGACCCAGCCTCTTCCGGAGGCCTGCGGGAGGATCGCCTAAGCATTGAATGGACCTCACCCTAGGACCCTGGTGCCCTCGGAAACGGGATGTGAGGTCCGGATCACTAACGCTCAGAGATGTGAGGGAAGCCGAGAAGTTGCCGAAAGGGGCTGAGAGCTGTTACTCCTTTTCCCTGGGCAGCAAACCTCAAGCTTGTGCGGGCCAATCATTGCATTCTGGTAACCAGCGCTTTATTTAGCGCCTAATCGCTTTCCTGCCCTGCAGTAAGTGCTTTCCATGAATTATTTCATTCATTCCTTCCAGCAGCTCAACTTCCATTGCCCCACTTTGGGGATCAACACTACCCTGGCCACAGCTATTTCCGGTGGAGCTAGGGTTCGAACCTAGTCTGTCTGGCTCCAAACTACTCAGCGCGGGCCACACGTGCGTTGGTTTCCCCAGGCAGAGATGAAGGTACCATGTAATTACAGAGGAGAAAAATGAGGCCCGGAGAGAGTAAGTGACTAAATGGGCATCAATGTTATGTCAGGCACAGAGCTAAATGTTTTACGTTTAGCGCATTTCATTTTCCCGAGCTCTTTGAGAGGTGGAATTTGAGGTCCCGTAGGAACCACGAAAAAGCCAGATAGAAGAGTTGGTGGGTTGAAGCTTTGCAGCTCCAAATGGCAGAGTGGTGAACAGGCTTTGGAGACAGGGCCAGGCTTATCTTCCACTTTTGCTTCTTCCCAGCTTCCAGGCTCTTGGGCGAGTTCCCTAAACTCGGGCCCTCATTCTCCCCAGGGAATAAGGAGACTCATAGGTTGGCTTGGAGATAAAAGGAGATAACGTAGTTAAAGCCCTTTGGAGTGGGTGCATGGCACAGAGCAAGCTCTCAAAAGATGATCGGGCACACAAGCCTGGATGGAACCTACCTTTCTAGACCCTGCTCAGCCTTTCCTTCCTTTCCTTCCCGTCTGCAAAAGAGGGAGATGATCTTTCCAAAACTACCTGCTGTGAATAGTAAATGGCTTTTTTTTGTTTGTTTGTTTCCAGTGGAGACCGGGGCAGCAGTCTCAGAGGGAAGGCTTTTAATCCCGGCTTCATTTACCATGTGCCACTCCTTGGTGACAGTGCAGATCTTAGGGTGCAGGTAGCTCTGGTGGGCCTCACAGGCAGGGCGGAGAACCCAGTGCCGTTCTTCCTACCTGGGGTGACAGGAAGGAGGGTACCAAGCCCAGCAAGGCACATCAGTTGCTCTGTGTTCACCCTCCTCAGTTTCAGAGATTCTGGCCTCCTTGCTCAGTGCCTGATTGGCAAGTTTCCCAGTTCTGGGCACTCAACCCCAATGCCTCAGCCCCAGCACACACACACACACATACGTACACACCACACACACACACACACTGCAGTCCCCATCACTTCATCATTGTGAGTCAGAGACTGGAGCTCCAGGAAAGGAAAGAAGGTCGAACAGATTCTGCGGTTTTCACGTGCTTGCACTGACCATACCTTTCAGTGAATCCTGGGGCGAACCCGTGAAGTGTGTGGGATTATACCTTTTTTACAGAGTAGCAAGCAAAGTTCAGGAGGGTCAAGTGACTTGGCCAGGGTCATACAGCTTGGAAGTGGTGAGGCGGGAACTGGCCTGGGGGACCTGTGAAACTTCAAAGCCTCCAGTTAATGTTTGCGATGCCTCCGCGCCGCCTCCCACTCCTAGGGTGGGGACTAGGTTGTGGGAAGAGGAGGGGAGAATCCCACAGGGGTGCGGGGAAGGGAGTATTAATTCTCTGGGCAGTTTCCTATTAAGAAAACACCGACTCCAGCCGCCTCCTCCCGAGTGCCGCCGCTTGGCCTCCTGAAGGCGAGGCCTGTATATTTGTAGTTTGATTCTGCCCGTCAAGGCTAATTTCTCCCTACAACTTAATGGACTCGGCTTGACGTGCGTAATGATTCCTAATCACGAACATTATTTTTGCTAGCGCGGAGACATGTTCCAGTTGTTGTGACAGATCGCATTTCAGCCATAATGACGGAAAATTACCATTTCTAATTCTCCGGTTTTTGACACCTAAATCCACAGACCATATGTGGCGGCGGGAACTCTGGGTCCGGCGGTCCTCCCTACCCGCCGCAGCGAAGCTGTGCTGTCGCCAGGGCTTCCACCCTAGAGCCGCGCCCAAACGGGCGGAGTGGGAGGGGCCCACGGGAAGGACCCGACTTTAGCCTTTGGACCCCTTCCTCCGACCTGAGGGCCCCCTATACCAAGGAGCAAAAACCATTGCTTGGACGGGGCCTCAGAAACTGTTGTATCTTCCGTGACTCGTTTTATAGATGGAGACTGAGGGGCAAAGGAGAGTGCAGCTTATCCAAGATCTCAGGGCTAGTAACTGGCGAGAAAATTCTGCTCAGAACCATTCCCAGAGGTGAGACTGTTTTGTCCTTCAGTCCGAGAAAGGGAGACCTGGCTCCCTCCTTTTATTTGCAAGCCTCAAAACCATCAAGCCAGGCAAAGGTTTTTTTTTTTTTTTTTTTTTTTTTTTTTTTTTTTTTTTTT
>NC_037672.1:12304308-12424329 GCF_003255815.1 Theropithecus gelada | reverse complement strand
TTTTTTTTTTTTTTTTTTTTTTTTTTGCGGGGGGGAGGTGGAGGGGGGTCGCGGCGGAACATTGACAACGTGCCAGGAAATTTAGGCACAGAGAGGGTAAGTAATTTGCTCAAGATCACAGCGCTAATACGAGATGGTGCAATTCACCTTCCTCTCACTTTCGGCATTCACACAAACCAGGTGTGAATAGTTATGGCCACTTCTGGTGTGGGGAAACTGAGGCTAGTAGACGGAAAGCCGAAACTAAGACTCCCACATCCGTGTCGCCGAGTGTTACCCAATATGGTAGGTCCAGGGGATACAGCGAACCCTACTACATGCCAACATTTTGTAGGTTGTTTTGGAGGTCACTTCCTCTGCTCCCTTCCCCACCCTCTACCCACTTGAAGCTAGACTCTGGGCGAAGCTCTTGAGATACTGAAGTAGAGACGTAACCCGGTCTACCAGGGCCTCAGTTTAGCTCGAAGTCCTAATATAGATCTATGCATTTTTTTTTCTTGGGGAGTAGGGAGTTCCACGCGGGGGCCAGTGGAGTTAGGTCAGAATTTACTAACCCTGCTTTTAGGAATACATCACAGAACCTTAGATACCGCCTCTGTACAAGGGGTTAAAAATGCCCCACTACAAAAATGGTTGCATGCTCGATATGGCTCCTTTCCAGGCACTCGAAGGGCGCGGACCTTCGCTGAGACGCCACCCGTGCAAGTGGAAGAAGCCCTTGCGCCACTGCTGAGCGGTTGGAGGGGACACTGCAGGTGCGCCCCAGTCAGGCAAGGAGGCAAGACCAAAGTCCCCAGCTCTCCGGAGGCTGGTGGAGAATTCCCGGAGGTTATCTGTAGTCCCGGCTGACCCCTGAGCGGGTGGGGGTGGGGGCGGGATGCGGGGGGGAGCATTAAGCGTTGAGAGGCTGTTGTGGGCAAGCCGCAGGACCTCCCTACGTAGCCCACCCTGAGTTTGCTGGCACAGCTCGGGTCTCAGAGCGCTTCTCCTTGTGCAAAAGCAGCGATGACCTCCGAGGGTCAACGAGACCAGGTGCCCATTAGGGAAACAGAGATGGAGGAGAAATCATGCGTCAAGGTCTGAAATTCGACGTGGCTCTAACTCGATATCTCCTCATTGTCGCCACACATGCACCCGCCTGCAGCGGCGCACCGGACTCGGTGCTGCACCTTCCTCCTGGCGCCTGCGCCACTGCCCCCGCGCAAGTCCCACCGCGCAGGACGCCCCTTCCCGCTTCCGACGTCTACTGTGGATCACAAGCGGTCACCGCCAAAGCCTCCATTTCGGTTCTGACCCAATGACTTTGGGGACGCCCTGGGAGGAGATGTGGAGAGGATGTGGCCAAGGTGAACCAGCCAGTGTAAGTGCGAATGCTTCTGGCTTCTCGGTAACACCTACCCTGCCCCACCACCCAAATCGGGCCTTGATAAAAAAAAAGAAGCATCTTGACAATATATTTTTAGACGTAAGTAAGTTGAATGTGCCCACGGAGGGAGGTTGAAGACATTTGATTATTAGGACAGAGTAGAAGCCTGTCTGGCTCATCCCCTTGGCCAGCTCTGAAGCAGCAGTGGACACATCTCTGCGATTTTGCAAGGATGTTTGTGAATGCGCTTTGTAACTCCTAGAAAATAGGCAAAAAACCGTGAGTGGATGTAGCTGCACCACTGGCACCTGTAAGAACGTGCCCTAAAGCTGTGGAAAGTCTGGTCTTCCTGTTATTCAGGTTCCAGACACAGTCTCAAGCCTCAAACCTCCAAGAGTTGTCTTGGCTGCTCATTTTACCAATATGAAGAGGTAGGTCAAGCCTGAAGATAGCGGCTCTGCTGTTGTCTTTAGGCTGCTTGAAACTTTGGATAAGCAGGGAAATTCCAAGAAAGAAATCCCTGTATGTAAATTGGGAGAAAAAGATATGATGAATATTAATGCAGAGGCCTCTGAACAAATGGAACCTCCATTTTCACATCCAGCACAGAATCATCTGCAGCCAGACAACCTGAGAGTTAACCCCAACTCTGCCTTTTACTGATTGCTTGATATTGGGCCTTAGTTTACTCATCTGTAAATTGGGGGCAGTGATAGAATCTATCCCACAGGGTTTTGCTGAATATTAAATGACTTTAAACTTGTAAATGGCTTAGAATAATGCCTGGCATATAACAAGTACTCAATTACTGGTGCCTGGTGTATAGTAAGTACTCAATATACATTAGTTATTTTTCAAAGACACCACAGATCACCTGGGAAGGCCTCTCAGGTATTTGCCTGAGATTCAAGCAAACAAATATGGAAGCTACCAAAGGCCCATGGAGGCTGAAGGATCCTTGCAGAGAGATGTTCTAAATGTTGCCTAGAATGGCAGTTTGGAGGGAGGCCTCTCCAGTCAGAGGTCTGGATGCTAAGTTTAACTCTGCCACATATTAGCCAGGTAATTTTGAAGTAATAAACAATCTCTTTGTGCCTCCATTTCTTCTTGTGTAAAATGAGAGGCTGTTGTGAAGATTAAATAAATACAAGTAAAGCTTTTAAAGCCAGATCCAGAAGAAAGGATGCTTTATGTTTGCTTTAAAAATGTATATGTAAGACATTTTTCTCTATGCCTGACATTCAGTAAGAGCTCACTATTGTCAGCTCTTATTCCTTCTTGGTAGGTAAGCTGCCTTTACAGACATTACCAGTTTAGGGAAAGATGAGATAGTTAGTAAATGTTCTGGTAATTGTGTGTGATTGCTCAGAGACAAGGACTTTAGGGATATAATCTGAGTTCAAGACTGACAAAACCACTCACTAACTGGGTGGCCTTGCATCAGTCACAGCCTCTGGGAGCTGGCTGCCACCTGTTCAAGGAAGATAACAATTTCCACTTAGCAGAGGAGGCTCTGGAATTTCCCTATAGGAAGAAATCTGGGGTCTGGGGGATGGTTGGAAGCTTGTCTTCAAGCTCTTCTGGCAGAGAAAACAGGCTCTTGACTTAGATTGATTGTACGCTTGTGATCTACTGGAAAGATTTTGGGCCGTGGAGTAGAGCTTTAGCTGCCCTTTGCTGCCCGGCCTATTCCTAAAGGGCTAATTGCTATGCTAACATTCCTATTGTAATTACTGTAATTCCCTAGATCTCTGGGTGGGGCAGAAAGACTGCCTTAAAGTCAGATTGAGAAATTGAGTGGGACATTTGGTTCTTAGTCCTTCATAAAATGCCAGCGGAAGGGCAGAATTCATTTGGAGTTCACAAATGTCTCTTCTGGGAAGGCAATCCTGATCAGAAATTCTGATTGCTTATTCCATCTTATCAACGACTTACTGTGTGCCTGCCAGGTATTGAAAGATCCACAGGCTTAGTACCTACTTTGTAGACTGAGATTAAAATCAGGTAAAATGGTTGGCAATGTGCTTGGTGCACAGTGCTGGAAAAATGGGAGTTCCTATATTAAGTCAGATCATAAATGCCTGAAAACAGGGCGAGGCGGTCAACAGGACCTTCTGAGACATATTCACAAGAAGACTCAGGTGTATTTTTAAGCCATCCCGGAAAAGCTTTCAAAGCACTTGTGAGGCAGCTTTTGTCCATTTTACTGAATGACGTCCTGAGGCAGAAGGGACTTTTCTACTGGAATTTCCCTCCCTCTCTGAGGCTACTCTGGAAATTTAAATTTAAAAGCTACTCTTGGCGCTTGCTCCCCGGCTCCCCAGTGCTCAGCGCCGGTGTCCGGGAAAGCTGGGAAGAGCCATGCGGTTGGAGGTCCCTGCGGCCCCTCCTGGCTCTGTTGCGTTTGCGGAGGTGGTTAGTTCTGGAGCACCTCATGTGCCGAGTGCGGACCTCGCTGACTAATCGCCTCCGCGCGTAGAGGCGACCCAGTGTCTTGGGAGAGCAAAGGGGATCACTGTGCTTTCAGCTTTCCCGGCCTGTTCCGGAGAGCCCAAGGTTGGCTTCCGCAAGAGTACCCAGCGTGCCGACTCGTCCTTCGGTTCTTCACGTCTGCATCTCCTCCCTTTGGTCCTAAGGAAAAGCTGTCAGCAAGACTGGTGGACACATGCGCGGTCTGAAGCCAGGTAACACGACGGCAATTGTTGAGCTTTCCATAGGGCGAGCCCACCATGGCAGCTATCTATGCCCATTAGATAATTGGTCCCGTCCATTCTATGGGGGTCGTTATATTACCACTCCTATTTAATAGTTGAGCAGGCCAGGGTACCAGGGACTGGATTTCTCCGTGGTCCTACAGCTAACCAAGTGATGGACCCTGAATCTGAACCTCGTGTCTGGCTTGAGAGTTTGCATCCCTATCCAGGCCTGTCTGCTATCTTCTTCTGTGTTTCAGGGCCCAGGATGGTGCCTGATATCTGGTAGGCTTCTCTGAATATTTGTGGAAGGAGAAGGTATTGTTATCCTACTGTTACAGATGGTGAAGCAACTTGCAAAGAGAACATTTCTTTCTACAGGGCATGAAGCTAGTGAGCGGAATTGCTGAGCTAATCCTGGCCTCTCGAAAGGGAGGAGGCCAGGAAGAGGCCCAAGTCCGCGTTGGTGTGCGTCTTCCCCTCTGCGTCTCGAACGGGAAACGGTGATCATAGTGGCTCAGAGCCTCTAGCCGGACACACCCTGCCTTCAACTCCCGGGTCCTTCTGTCCCAAGCAGAGCACTGCATCTGTGACATCCGCATAGAGACAGGGCTGATTGCGCTAGAGACCCGGCTCCTCGACGCTGAGGGTTCTCGGCCTGGAGGTAGGAACGTGCGGATTTTGTTTTATTTCTATCATGCTCCGATTACTCACCACTGACTTCACACTTTCCATTCCCTAAACGCGGGATGTCCAAGCTGCCGGAGGCCAAGGGCACTAGCCAGGAGTGTAGGACTGCCTGGCGGCGGCAGCGCAATCCCATTGATGATTCCAGCAGAAAGGACAAGGCCAGGAATCTGGACGCCCGAGTAGAGATTGCAGTAGCCAGTATCGGTGGAGTGGGTGGGTGAGGGGCATAGCCCCGGCACCCGTGGAGTGGAACCCAGCGGCGGGGAGGGACGGGGGTGCAGTGGGATAAAATGGGCTAGTGGCCGCAGGCGCGGCGTGGTTTGGATGGGATGGGATTGAGAGGCGCGGCGAAGGATCCTGAGACGGCCACTTGGCAGTACCGCGCAGCCAGGCCAGTGTCCCGCGCCCCTCCATCCCGTAGCCCCCACCCCACTTTCCTCTTGGCAGGAGCAGCCCCAGGCGAAGCTGGCTGTAACCAGCTTCTGCTCTCGACACTGGCGCTCCCTTTCCGCCCTGCAACAATCACTCCATTCCCCCGAACGCTGGCAATTAATGGGGTGGGGACAAGTGCAAGATAAGTTGGTTCAAAGACGCGGGAGAGGGGACCATGAATTTCCCAAACCCTAGCAGCGCTTGACTGTGCCAGACGCTGCGTTTGCTGAGAAGCCACCTTCTGCGTGGGCCTTTGAAAAGCCCCCAACTTTCTTTCTGCCGCAGGTTCTTCTGTGAAGACTGAGCTGGTAATGTCTACCTCTTGGTGAAGCTAAAGAGGGACGAGGGCGCTTCCAAAATGAAAAAGCCCAGAGTAGTGTTAGGGCCTTGCAAGCCTCAAACTTCAGCGCACGAGAAAATACAGTGGAGAGATTGCTTGGTTTCAGCAGATGAGGGTGAGGCCCAGAGATCTGCACTTTTACTTTTCGGGTGGTTCTGGTGCAGGTGGTTCGGGACTTCACAGCAAAGCCTATCGCTGCAGGGCGAGTAGGGAAGCGAGTGGATGGTGTCTGACCTCTGCTCGATCAGCGTGTCCTGGGAGCCACTATGCCAGGGGCGCTGGGAACACGGCATATCCAAGGCCTCCTCTCAGGGAGGTGATCGTTTATTTAGCTGGGAGTCAAGCCTGGAGTCAGGGCTCTTCATTTAAGCCACTTCCTCCTGCGAGGCCACCGCGGCCGCGAAGTCCGTAGCCTCAAGGTGCCTCCTCGCGCCCCTGCTCCCGGGACCTCTCTCGGCCTCCCAGTAGTTTTCGCATCCTTAAGTCTCGTGGCGCACGCTGTGCTAGGCCCCGGCAGCCCTGGCACCCCAGATCTCCCAGAGGAGAGGGAGCTGCCAGGCGCCACCCTTCCCTGGGGCTCTGAGCGCTTTGGCGAGCGTCTTTACAGCTACCCTATCCGGGTGCGGTCTTAGAGGAGCGACAAGGCATCTGCCAGCTTGGGCCGGGGGCGAAACGGGGGTGTGGATGGGTGGACGGCAGGCTGCTGAGTGTGGGGGGTCGAGTTCTGCCTCACTAGGACTTTGCAGAGGTTTGCCCCGGAGCACAGGAGCTTGGCTGCGGCCGACACGCGGAGGCGGCCTTCTTGCAGAGAACCCCGGCGTCGCTTCCTGCCAGCCTTGGCGGGCGGGGGTCAAGTCAGGCTTCCCAAGTCGGCGGGTTTGCGCCTGGCCTCTCTGCCAAGGAGAGCCACCTGCAGAGGCCTGTGGCGAGCGCCGAGCTGAACCCACACCTGGAACGTGCTTCTCCCCAGTTCCCTTCTCAAAGCCCTTTCCTTGCAGGTCTGAAATGGAGCGAGAGGCTCTGCCTCTCCCTCGGGAGGAAGGTAAGGAAGTTGTCAGGGATTCATAAGCAGACAGTGTTTGCCTGCCTTTACCTATCCAGGTGAATTATTTGCGGTGACTTCTCATTTCCTTCCCCAAAGAAAACCATGTCCTCCCATCTTTCCATCCCTTTTCCCTCCTTTAGCTTAAATGCTTATGAAAAATTAATGGAAAAACATCTTCAGTGGCCTTTGGCTTGTCCTAGAAAAACAACCTAAACCCAGACCTCACTAGTAATAACGAAAACTTTAAAATTCAACTGTGTATCCCAGGCTTCCCTAGTTTTCAAACTGACAAAATATCAAACTCGATATCTGGCTGTTGTACACAGATAACCTGGGTGAGGAATGACAAAATGTGAAATGTTAGTGCCCATAGATTTGGAACATTCCACAGGGCTTTTTCCTTTTGCTAAGCTATAGACTTGCTGAATGATCATCCTAGAACTGAAAGTTTTGTGTTAATGTATTGGCAGTTTATAGGGGGAAAAAAGTGGAATATCGAGCTCATGAAATTCAGTAAGAATACCATTAGAATTTTGCCGTATTTGTCGTTCCCCCTTGGTTTCTTTTACATGAAATTCCATATAAAATATAAACTATTTATGTAAGTTTGCAGTGTTACACTAACCAAAAATATAGGGAATGAAACAATTATGGAGCAAATATAGGTATATTAATTAGCCCACCTTGTACATGCAGCTATATGTTCTACATGGCATTTTTCATTACTACATGAGCTGTTAAATATATAAAGTAGGTACATTTGTGGGCACATTAACACACTATGAGAACTTGAACTTGTTCATTTCCTGACTTTTATGGGCCTGGTTGGGCTGTGTGGGCATGCTTTATACATGCTACGTGCCCTGAACTCCCATTGACTTCTAGAGTCCCACCTCCATGGATGGAGGGAGGCAAATAGAAAATGGCAGCATTGAGTGTAAGCTGACCAAATCTATGTTACCTGCATAGGCATAATAATAACTGCATCCCACAGTGGCCCAGGCCCCAAGACAGAAGGAAGCTCTAGACTCCTCATGAGACTGGGCCAGTGTCCCTTCCTTCACTGAGTGGTCATTTCAGGGACCACATGGCAAGTCCATCATTATACTGGAAAGGTTCTTTTGTTGTTGTTTGTTTGCCATTGGCTCATCTGAGCTATACTCAAAGCTTTGTTATAAATATGAAAACTAAATTGAGGCTGCCCTGCTCCCTTAATGCAAATGAGTTTGAAATAATTTTCACCCCCTCCTCACACAAAGAGCCATTTGTACCTTTTATATTGGATTTCTATACTCCTTTATTCTCAATCATAAAATTGAAAATAACTTTAATAAAATAATTATATCCCTAGAAATGGATTTCTTGGTAAAGAACAGGCCTGACATAGAAATAAATACTCTTGGTTAATGATAGGTGTTGCAATATACAAGAATTTATATGACCTGTATTTTAAAAAATTGCTTATGTGTTCAAGAGAACTGAAAAAAACATACACACTGTTATCTTCCATACATATTTTTTCACAGATTTTTGTTTTATTTTGTTTTTTAGTAAATAGGAATTTAGCAAAAAAGTAGTTTGAATCTGGAATTAAAATAAAAAATAAGGCTTTAGAATTCTACTTAACTGTGGACTATGTAAGAAAAAAATTAAAGTCAGCTTCAAGACGAATCTTGAAATAAATGTTAAAATGCCATTTGGTTTACATGCAAGTGGTATAAAAAGAAAAACATTCTTGTTTTTAAGATGGCAAAAGGCTTGGAGAAAACTGAAAAATGCCATTTTTCACTTTTATGTCCTGCTACAGGAACAGATAACCAAATATTTTGGAGGGAAAAAATCTGTCTTTTTTTGTAGAAGAGTATTTTCTTGCATGATTCGGGTTTCCACATTTTATCTGGTATGTATAGGCAGTGTATGATTAATCAATTAACATCTGAATTAAATATTGATAAGTGAAGTTTAAAAAACATGTAAATGGTCATTTAGCTCTAATTATACTATTTAATTAAAAAAAAAAGTCCACTTGAATATGGAGGTAACACCTGCCATTAACTAGTGCTTGTTTCATGCTAGGTACCATGCTTGGTGTCTTCCACGTATTGTTTCATTTCCTCCTTAAGGAAGTTGTTGCTATCATTCCCACTTAACAGATTAGGAAATTGAGCCTTAGAGAGTGTAAGTGACTTACTTAAGGTCATATAGATAGTAAATAGTAAAACTAGGATCAATTGACTTTATGACCTAAATTTTAGCCACTACTCTAAACTGCATCCTTCCATTGATATGAATAGCCATGCTTCACTGAGCAGACAAATGAATTCATAGAACCTTGATATTTTATTAAAAATGCTTACTAAATTAAAATGGTTCAAGTTGAAATAGTAGAATTGACTATGAACTTAGACTTTGAGAAAAATGACCTGGCTTTCAAGAAGGTGGTCTTATTTGCTAGGCCTAAAATGTTTTACTTTACTGTTCTGTTTTGAAATGTTATTTTTTGGAACAAAACCAGTGGTAAGGTTTAGAAATGGAAATGCCAATATAAAGGACAAAATGCTGGAACTTTTTCAAGCTGTAAACCAGAGGGAGCTCAGCTGGGAAAATTAATATGCATATCAATTTCATGTCAGACAATTCATGAGACCGATAGATTTTGTGTAGTCTCTCTATTGAAAAAATATATTCTAAAAACATCTGTTTGCTAAGAAGTGTAACTCTAAGGTCCACATTCCCTGGCTTGTGTACTGAAGATATTCAGCGTTTGAGTGTTAAGAAGAGCTGCGAATTAATCCCTGAGAAAAATTCCTTCCATTTCCAAGTCTGCCAATACAGGATTTTCAGAAAGGAGAGCTGACCAAGGAAATTAAACTCCCTTTTACTATGCAGATGTCAAGAAAGAGCATACTCTTCAAAGTGAAGCTATGAAACAGAAGAATTTTTTCTTCGTGTTGAAATATATTTTCCTCTTGACGTTCTTTCAAAGTTTTAGTTTCTTTATTCTTTGTTATTCTGCAATACTGATTATTTATATCTGAAGAACATAATGTAAAGGCAATTTAAAAATTTGGCGACAATCTCTAATTCTCTACAATTGAAAAAAAAAGTAATTGGAATTAACATATATGTCATTAAAGGGTAAATTTTAAATTTGGTCCTAGCAGTCCCAATATTTAGAAATGGCAGAATTATTTTGCCATTGAAGATTCTTTATTGAATAGTATTTATTGAATGTGATGAATGCCTGTTGAGCAGGTTAATGTGCTGCCTTTTTAATAGGGAGCTATTTCTACTGGCTTACCTGCCATAGGCATGCACTGGAGTTGTTTTCCAGTGCCATGAGAGCTAATGAAGGCCAATTTAGAGCAATTTTCTTGAAGATTGCTGCTCAGCCCTGTCTGACTTGTAATTCCAACACTTATGCCAGGCTGGAAGGAGTAGCAGGAGTTTAGTATATACAATTATATTAATATCGATGTTATTTTAGTTACTTAAAATTCAGTTATCTTGAATGCAACCAGTCAGATTAATAGAGACCATATATACCCAATGCATACATTACACCAATAAACCTAGCATTTAAACAGACATTGAAATCAAGTGTTTGAGAAAAGGTTTCAAAATAATGTTTAGCCTGAGCTCACCCTGAGCTAATGAATGAGGGCAAAAGATCCTCCTCTATTATATTTTTTACTCTAAACTGAATTTTTTACATTTATTAGTCAATGAGTCATTGGTATTTGTTATCTTAGATATGTCACTGCTGTGTTTACCATACTTTTTGAAAAGGTGACATTATCTTATTCTGTTATAGATATTATTTGTATCCACATTTTCTGAGCAGTGTATACTGTTTCAGAATGGACTTATTAACAGGAAAATCAAGTAACTCAAGTTGTAGAGAATGAACATACATAATTCAAATAGAGGCCAGTTATGTGATGTTGGCACCATGAAAACTCAGTAGGGTTCCTTTAGCTCAGTGACTTCATTATTTAGGGGGAAAAAAGAGAGAAAAGATGACTTACGCATTCTTCTGTTATTTTGTAGCCTCTCGGACATTTTCAGATTTCACCTTTCATTTTAAAAACAAAAATTTTCTAGGCCTCTTTCCAAACTATTTAATTCACCTCTGGTAACTACAAATAAAAAATGAGGCATAAATTGCTTTTAAAAACTTAGAAAGGTATTACTAAACATATTATTGCATCGGACTTAATTGGCTATATTTTATGCCTTCAGTTCTTTTGAGACAAAAATGAAAAAAAAATTGTCCTAGAAGCAAAAGATACAAAAGTGATTTCAAAGGCAATGACTACAAGGTAATTTTACAAAATAGGGGTGTTTTTTGGTTGTTGTTCTTCCTTATTTTAAATAATGCCACCTTGTCTAAAAGAGGATAAAAAGTTCCAGGGCAGAAAGTTTAAGGATATCTAATTTGCAATCAAAACTAATGCTTAGTATTTGTAAATTCCTTTGTAATTTTTGAGCTGTAAAATGGAGATTATTCAGTTTATCAAAGATGTTTTGTGGGACTTAACATATGGAAAAGAAAATGGACTATGAGTGCCACATAAATTTTGACATGTGAAGAGAATTACTTAACCTGTTTTTTCTCCAAGTTGCAGTTTATATCAGCACATTATAATTTGTCCTTTTATATGAATGCCTCAAGTATAGAGATAATTTAAATAATATTTCAAATGAATCAATTCGAATTTTCAAAGTCACTAATTGGTATTTGGTACAATAATTTAATTTTTCATATTTGAATAATGCAAGGTAAATCAGCATGAATTTTCTACTTTGGAACTCTTTCCCAGTTTGTATTTTGACTTGAATACAAAACAAATGAATTCTAAAAATTAAAACTTTGAGTCTGGCATTCAAAATTTCTTTGAATATTAAGAAAAAATTAGATATTCATAAGTGTAGTGAGCATTTTTTTCTGATAACTCATTTGGAAAGAATATTGGATTAAAATTGACAGGAGTTTGAAGACATTTTATTAAAGGTGGTTCTTATAAAGCAGTGAGAACACATCCTGTCAGAGTTTCTCCTTGTCTTTGCATTTACATGGAAAATAAGGAAGCATGTATAATTTATTACTATTAAGGAACTTTATGAATGGTCCTTCTCATATTTCCCCCTTGGAAGCCATTAGATAATCTGTTTTTGTAATACTGAGTCAAACATTTAGTTTAATATTCTTTTTCAGAACAGACCACATAATCGTAGGATTATTAGACATCTCATAATTTTTAGAGGTGTCTAAAACCCATGCAGGTTTATTCCTGTGCTGAGAGTTTCCTAAAGTTACAATCTTTAATTCTTGTTCTCAAAAGCAAACAAACAAAAAAAATGTTACCCAAGATGCACATAAAACATGCATTAAAGGGGTTTCCTACTCTATGTTTTTTTATTATCCCTCTACCTTACCACCCACCAGTGTTGTGGATTTAAGAGAGTCGACATAATTGAGTAAGTAAATTACCAAAAAACTAGGCAGCTGCTGCAGACACCTAGCAATAGACTGTACCTTGGTTCTAATGTTCTCGTATTAGCACATTACAACAAGCAGAAAGGGGCTCTTAATTATGTCTTGCTTTATAGGAGCACAATAAATTCCTTTTGTTGATCTTACTGCAAACTCAATGGTGTTTTTGTGCAGTGTTGAATTAAGAGATATCAAAAGTCATAGATTGAAGGATTATTCTGAGTATTTAAGGAACGTGTAAGTAGGTAGTAATGAACCCCCTACACAACCAAATCTGCTCTTCTGAATGCAAAAGTACCAGTTATTCAACATTTCAAACTGACAGCTTGTAAATGTAAATTTTATTAAATGCACAGCAATAAAAATTTGTAGGTTTCTGTCACTTTGAATTTTAGTGGCTTAAAATGAGGCCTCTAGCCTTTTAAATCACAGCAGGTAAAAGCGGAGCTCTCTAGCATTCAGCATTTAAAAACTGGAACCTTTTTAGGTTTCACTATGTGCATTTGCTCACATAATATCCTTTGCAGGATTCAAGAATGGATGTGTTATGTCACTAACAGGCCTGCATTTTCCATCACCTTTATATCACAGTTCACAAAATGTTTCTCTTACAATTCTGGGAGAGAGAGAGAGAGAGAGAAAGAGAGTGAGAGAGAGAGAGAGAGAGAGAGAGAGAGAGAGAGAGAGAGGTGAAGTGGGGGGATATTTCAAATTTAATTATTTAAAATAAATAAGTGAAGAGATAAAAAGAAAAATAAATTTTAAAAGAAATAAGAAACAGTATAGTATTTCACAGCATGGTTCAATTTGTACATTTTTAAAAGCTAGTCAAGCTCATTCTTGTGCAGATTCTGGAAAATATAAAACTGATCGAAGCCATATAAAATAAGCATACAGTAAGAAAATATTGAGGAGGGCAAAATCTTGGTTAAAATTTTATAAAGATTTCTAAAACTTAGAAAGACAATTTAAAATATGTGTATATCAAGGCTCAGTTTAATGGCCAAAATGATAATTGATTTTTTCATTTAAGGACAGTCCAATGCTAGATTTAAATTACGATTGTTTTCTATATTCTAAATTTGGTTAATAACAGGAGCATTTCATTTCTATATTTTTTTGTCCTACAGAGAGTCAGTTAAAAACAATTTTTTTTTTTAATGTAAAGACTGGGTCTCGCTATGTTGCCCAGAGAGAAGCAGTTTCAATTGATACCTGACAAATGTCAGAGTTTAAACATAGTAATTGAATATGCAGTTTGTCAAGTGATATTACTTTACCTTGGTGAATACTGTTGCTATAAATGACTTTTCTGATGAGACTTATGAGAAAGCATTTGGCCACCTGCAGTTGTTAAATATCCCCCTGGCACTTTTTCTAAGAGTTGAAGTATTACCCTGAGTTTTGGCCACATTCCAGTTTGGGCTAATGGCATTCGTCCTCTCGAAGTTTCCTTTGCAATTTTAATTGGATTTGACCCTTTTCTTCACTGTAAGGAGCCTTCCCCTGAAACAGTCCCATTCTGGCAGAAAGAGAGCAGACAATCATCCTTTCTTTGGCTAAATTTTTGGAGGGTATTA
Source organism: Theropithecus gelada (assembly GCF_003255815.1). Taxonomy (NCBI): domain Eukaryota; kingdom Metazoa; phylum Chordata; class Mammalia; order Primates; family Cercopithecidae; genus Theropithecus; species Theropithecus gelada. The sequence goes on along the minus strand of NC_037672.1, from coordinate 12,410,686 downwards.
TAATGCATTATCAAAGTGAATTTCAACATTGTAAATGAGTATTAGAGGGCTTTAGTAACTAAAGTACGTGTATTATGTGATGTATGCATAGATTCTTCTTTCAAAATATTTACTTTTAGGGTACCTTAAAGGATGATGTAAAGCAATTATTTTAACTTCAGACTCAATGGCTTGTTTTTAAAATGGTGGAAACCAAAAATCACTTATAATAATTTATACATATTTTAAAAATATGATTACTAAGATCGTAATCACGTTTTAGAAGACTAATTCTCCTTTCCATATTAAAAGTTAAAATCCTTTCTCAGAGACCTGTGTGGATCAGCTAACATCTATTTGAAACTATTACAAGTTTAGTACTTCTTGCTGCTACATCTACTGAATCAAAACTAGAGTTCAGTATAAAGGACATATTGAATACGTTCTTAAGGTTTCCTTAGCTAACATGTTTAAATTTGAGGGACAGTCATTCCTGAGAATTTTTTTTTTTTTTTTTTTTTTTGAGACAAGGTCTCACTCTGTCACCCAGGGTGGTGAGTGCAGTGGCATGATCACAGCTCACTGCAGCCTTCTAGGGCTCAAACAATCCTTATTCTTCAGCCTCCTGAGTAGCTGGGACTACAGGCATGCACCACCACTGCCAGCTAATTTTTTATCTTCTGTAGAGACAGGGTTTCACTGGTCTTAACTGGTGAGTCTTGACCAGTTGCTCAGACTGGTCTTGAACTCCTAAGCACAAGCAATCGGCCTGACTTAGCCTCCCAAAGTGCTGGGATTACAGGTGTAAGCCACTTCACCTGGCCACATTTGAGAATATTTCTATTTCTGGTTTCTCACCTTCTTCTATCACTTTGGGTTGAATTGGCTGCCAAGGTCAACCCCTCATCTTGTAAGGGTTACCAATAGTTTGGCGGACCATTGTGGAAGAGAGAGAGGTGGAGTTAAAATAGAGGAATGGTCCTTACAATCATGGAATTTCAGAGCTGAACTTTTGGATTTCACATTTAGTAACCTTACATTAATCTACTTTATATTTATTATTTTTCTCTCAAATTACATAAGTAATATGTGGCGATTAAAAACACATAAGCTATATAAGGTAAAGTAATTCACTTTCTTCTCCCCTGCCCTGCTTTCTTTCCCAATCTTGGATAGGTTTCTTTGTTTTTCGTACTTCCAGACACAAATACATTTTCGTACATAGTTTCATGTGATTTACTTTACACATAAATGGAATCATACCACACCTTTTATGTAAGTTGCTTTTTTGTGTGTGTTGCAGTATTGCTTAAAGAGCTTTCTATAATTAATACATATAGATACATCTAATCCTTTTAAATTGGGGTGTCCATACTATTAAGCACCCAACCCTCAAATTGCTGAATATTTCACTATTGTAACCATGTCTCTCAGATGCCCCTTTTTATGTATATGTGGTATTACTTCTCTGGAATAAATACCTGTAGACCGTGCTGCAGTTATCTTGTTTTGTGACTCAGGCAAACAGTGTCCATAAAGATAAAGTGGTCTATCTAAGGATACACAGTTTTGGCAAAGCCAGGACCAAAGCCCAGGTCTCTCAACATTTAGTTTACTGAACTTTCTGTTTGATATCACATATAGTGGCCACTCTGGTTCTTTGTCCATATTCTTCCTCTATTGTAAATATCCTCATCCTCAGAGGTTGGGGCATCAGCTTTCAATAGCTCACAGGTGCACCCCTCACTGAGAATTGTTCATGGCTGCAGGGCACTGTTTCGGCTAAGGTTATGCTTCCTTCCAGAGGTTCTCCCATGATAAATGATTCACTGCTGCAGGAATAGAAAGACCTGGCTCCCTTGGTTCTATTTGGAACAACTTTGAAGAGCCGCTCCAGCTCAGAGCACTTTGTAGAAGCGCTGAGACCTCAGCTACAACTGTATTCAGGAACAGCTTCTCACTCTGCCCATTTGTAACTTTCTTACAAGAACGCCTCACAGGAGCACTTGCCAATAAAACTTCTGCAAATGATTCTCTGGCACAGAGTCAATTTCCAGTGTAGAGGAGGAAAAAACTTATTTTTCTACCTTTCTATGTTCTTGGCTGGGCCCTCTATAACAAAAGACAGAGTAACGAGAGAAAAACAAGCAGAAGTATATTAACATGTATATTTCAAATATACATGGGAGAAACTCAGGGATGAGTAACTGAATGAGGTAGCTAAAATTTGAGCTTCTATACTACTATCTTCAGCTAAAACAAAGGAAGAAGGTTTGGGGAGGCAAGTTATGGGAAGGTGACCAGGAAAACTAGTGGTTTGTAATGCCGGTTTAAATCGGTGCCCGAGACTCTTATCCATAAAGAAGGCACCAATTTAAACCTGCATTACAGATTTAACAGAGGAGTACAGAGAGGGAGACACCCTCACAAATCGTAATTTCCTTTACAAAAAGGTAACTTACACTCTGTTTTCAGAGCTTTTCCTGTCTTTGTTGTCAAAATAATCAACTCAAAATAATTATGCTAAAGACGTATGTTTGCGGTGCCATATTTTGTTCTCTTACACTAGAGAACACAAATCAAGAAACCAGATGGTTTCCCATAGGCCTTTCTCAATGTGAATTGGAAGTGGAGAGACAGAAAAAGAAATGATTTTTAGCACTGGTGATGTCAATGGAATGAGTAATTCCTGTAGAGTTTAGAGCCACCATTAAGGCTAAGCATCGACTTAGCCAATACTGGGAGAAAAGGTGCAGAAAGGTAAGAAAGAATGAAAACGATATGTAAAGATGAGGGATGCTGCTTCCAATCACTTTTAAGAACAGAGAGGATAAACACCAAATATTAATAAGGGAATAGATGAGAAACTTTGTTCACCAGCATACCTTTTAGGTATAGTACTATATTTAGGAATTATATAATAGTAAGTGTGATGCTTTCCCATTCCCCCACCCCCACCCCATACACACATACTCAACCCTAACATGTAGATGTAAGCTGACACCAAAGACACAGAGGGGGAGGATGTTCAGGATACAGACAGAGGAAACTAAAGTTCTAGCAGAAATGAGAAAGAAAGAAAAGGAAGACAGAGTGGTTGGCTGCTACACAGAAGAATAAGACCAAACGGAGAGATCCAGGTTAGGAGGGAAGCTCAAACAACTTTTGAAGGATGGGATAGTGTAAAAGAAGATTTGTGGCCAGGTGTGATGGCTCACACCTGTAATCTCAGCACTTTGGGAGGCCAAGGCAGGGGATCACCTGAAGTCAGGAGTTCAAAACCAGCCAGGCCAACGTAGTGAAAGCCCATCCCTACTAAAAATACAAAAATTAGCCAGGTGCAGTGGCAAGTTCCTCTAGTCGCAGCTATTTGGGGGGCTGAGGTAGGAGAATCGCTTGAATCTAAGAGGCGGAGGTTGTAGTGAGCTGAGATCATGCCACTGTACTCTAGCCTGAGTGTCAGAGAGAGACTCTCTCTCTCTCTCTCAAAAAAAAAAAAAAAAAAAAAAAAAAGATTTGTTCCCAATGGAATGAGCAATTTAAACCATGTTGCCATCACTTCTTCTCAGACTACTGTTCTTCCCTACACAGGACCCTATCTAATAATCCTGCCCCCAGCTCAAGTTGATTTGACCTGGAATGAACCCCTGAGCCAAACTGAGCCAGTCGGATTCTTTCCATCAATACTTTGGAATTGGGATTCACTCAGAGATTCATTCATTGGGATTCATTAAGGCAGCAATTGGAGTTACAGTATTGTAAGTCTGAGAGCTGAGGCATGGCTGTCTTCCAGGATGGGACAAGGAAACAGAGAATACCAGGCTGAATAGAGACAATGGAATAAATTACATGAATGAAGAAAAATTAACATGAGAGGTAAAATACTCTCGGGCTTCCTTTTGGATATCTGGGTCCTGCTTAAAGTCTCTTGTGAGGCTTAGCTGTATTCTTGTCCTTTGGTTTTGTAGGACATTCCTGTAGCCTGGTGACAAATTACTAAGTGTATTTTTTTTTTTTTTTTTTACAGACAGGGTATCACTCTGTTGCCCAGGCTATAGTGCAGTTACATGATAATGACTCACTGTAACCTCAAACTCCTGGGGTCAAGTGATCCTTCCACCTTGGCCTCCTGAGTAGCTGGGACTACAGGTGTGTACTACCATGCATAATTTTTAAATTTTTTTGTGGAGATGGGGTGTTGCTATATGCTGGTCTCAAACTCCTGGCCTCAAGTGATCCTCCCACCTTGGTCTCTCCAAAGTGCTGGGATTATAGGTGTGAGCCACTGAGCTGAGCATATACTACTACTTTAAGAAAGATTTCAAACTAAGGGTATTGGTACTAGGGGTTGGGTTGCAAACATTAGCCCTTTAAAGAAAATGTAGAATTGGCTTAGTTGAAATGATATGAAATAGGAGTGAAAAATGAGGATTTATCCTGAGTGGGCTAGGGAAATAGCTTGATTTTGTTTCACAGATTTCACTAATGATGATCAGAATAGGAAAGAGAAAAATGCCAAGAGAAAACCATTCAGCATACTCCTATAGAGACCAATAGAGAAAATAACTGGATATGGAAACAAAAATCCAGTGTATTTCAGGTCACAAGTGTTCAGAAAATGAGTTGATAGACATATCAATGTCTTCAGATGGAGAAAGTGTAAGAAGTAAAACATGCATTCACTGCAGTGTCTAAAAAAAGAATAAAAAGAAGTAAAGCAAAATTCACATTTTAGTGTAATTAAATATGAGCACATAAAAGTGAAAAAATAAAGTGTAGACAAGTTTCATCATCAACAATATTTATGTTAAAAAATGAAGGGATGGTGTATTAGTTTCCTTGGGTTGCTGTAACAAAGTACCACAGATTAAGTGACTTAAAACAATGGAAATTTGTTGTCTCACGGGTCTGGAGGTGAGAAATGCAAAATCAAGTTGTTAATAGAGCCATAATCCTTCTGAAGACCGTGGGAGAGAATCTCGCCTTGCCTCTTCCAGGTTCTGATAGCTCCCGGCATTCCTTGGCATGTGGTAGCATAACTCCAAACTCTGTCTATGATTCTAATGACTGTCTTCTTCCTGTGTGCCTGTGTTTTCTTTCACATGGCATTTTTCTCTCTCCTCTTCCTATAAGGACACTGGTTATCTAGAATTAAGGGCCCACCCTCATAACTTCATCTTAACTCCATCATCAGCAACGATCTCATTTCCAAACAGTCACAGGTACTAAAGATTAGGGCATCAACATATCTTTGTGGAGGATGCAATTCAACCTATCACAAACTCATGTAAATATATATTTCATTATTAAGTAGACAAATGTTTGTCTTTTTTGTTATTTATTTATTTTAGAGACAGGGTCTTGCTCTGTCTCCCAGGCTGGAATGTAGTGGCCTGATCAGAGCTCACTGCAGCCCCAAATTCCTGGGTTCAAGCAGTCCTCCCACTTTATCCTCCTGCATCAGCCTCCCAAGTAGCTGGGCTTACAGGTATGCACTGGCTAACTTTATTAAATTATATTTTTAGAGATAGGGGTCTCACTATGTTGTCCAGGCTGGTCTCAAACTCCTGGAGCTGGAGTTGGAGCAGCGAGGATGTAGGGAACAGTGTCTCAAGCCAGAACAGGGCAGGGGGTCCCTAGGCCTGGCCCAGGAAATCATTCAGTCCTCATATGCCTCAGGGCCTGTGATGAGAGGGGCCACTGAGAAGATAGCTGAAATGCTTTTGAGGCCTTTTGCCCATTGTCTTGGCTATTAGCACTTGGCTCCTTTTTAGTCAGGCAAATATTTCTAGCAAATGGTTTCTCCACATTCTGCTTGAATTTCTCTCCCAAGAAAGCTTTTACTTTCTTTGCCACATGGGTAGGCTGCAAGTTCTGCAAACTATTATGCTCTGCTTCCCATTGCATAAGTTCCAACTTTAAGTCATTTCTTTGCTCTTGCATCTGAGCATAGGTTGTTAGAAAGAGCCAGGACATCTTGAATGCTTTTCTACTTTGATTTTTTTTTTTTTTCTGTCAGATACCCTAAATTACCACTCTGATGTTCAAACTTCCACAGAACCTTAGGGGCAGGGCACAATGCAGCCAAGTTCTTTGCTAAGGCATAACATGAGTGACCTTTGCTCCAGTTCCCAATAAGTTTCACATTTCCATTTGAGACCTCATCCGCCTGTCCTTTACTGTTCATATCACTATCAGCATTTTGGTCACAACCACTTAACCAGTCTCTAAGAAGTTTCAAACTTTCCCTCATCTTCCTGTCTTCTTTTGTGCCCTCCAAGCTCTTCTAGCCTCTACCCATTACCCAGTTCCAAAGCTGCTTCCACATTTTCAGGTATCTTTATAGCAATGCCCCACTCCTGGTACTAATTTCCTGTATTAGGATGTTCTTGTATTGCTATAAAGGAATATGTGCTACTAGGTAATTTATAAGAAAAGTGGTTTAATTGGCTCACAGTTCTGCAGGGTGTACAGGAAGCACAGTCCTGGAATCTGCTTCAGGGGAGGCCTCAGGGAGCTTTTACTCATGGCAGAAGGTGAACAGGAGCTTGCAAATTACATGGCAAGAGCAGGAACAAGAGAGAGTTGTACGGGAGTTACCGCACTTTTTTAAATGACCAGATCTTGTGTGAACTGATTGAGAGCTCACTTATCATCAAGGAGATGGCCCAAGTCATTCATGAGGGATTCACCCCCATTATCCAAACTCCTCCCACCAGGCCCCACTTCCAACATTGGGTATTACAATTCAACATGAGATTTGGATGGGGACAAATATCCAAACTATATCAGGCATTAATCCTTTCATGGGAGTACAACCCTCATGACCTAAACACTTCCTGTTAAGCTTCACCTCCCAACATTGTTGCATTGGGGATTAACCTTCCAACACATGCTTTTTGGGGACACATTAAAACCCTAGCATTTATATTTTGGGATTTGACATAAAAATATAAATAATGCCAATTTGCTATTTAAAATGATCACACTTAGTCACTGCAATTTAGAAGGCTGTGATTCAGAGATGTAATTGTTTAAATAAAATGGTCAGTAGGAGAGATGTCAAGAGAAGTCTATAAACTTAAGGACAAATGCAAAAAGAGGAATTTTGACAATGAAAGAAAGAGAGAGAAAAATAAGTATTTGTTGTAAGAGCAGATTCCAGTTTGCAAAGCCAGCTGAAAGCTAAGAGAATTTGTTCTTGATAGACTACATACAGGAAAACTGGCCAGAGAGAGTTTAGCAGGGTTGTTAAGGAGGACTCGGAATATAGATAGGACTTGGTTTGAATCTTTGCTCTGCCATTTTTGTCAGGGTAACCTTAGACAAGTCTCATCATCAACCTAAAATTCACCATTCTCATCTATAAAATAGGGATAGTACCTATTTCATAGAGTTGTTAAGACATTAAATAAGCTAATATGCATCACCTAGCAAAGTGTCTAGTCCATAAAATAAGGCCAAATATACCTAAATAAACAGTAGAAAACTCAAAACTCCATTTTAATTCTAAACAATTGGGAAAATTAGTGTGAAATTAATTTTTTTTTTTCTTTTTTTTGAGATGGAGTCTCGCTCTGTCGCCCAGGCTGGAGTGCAGTGGCACAATCTCGGCTCACTGCAAGCTCCGTCTCCTGGGTTCATGCCATTCTCCTAACTCAGCCTCCTGAGTAGCTGGGACTACAGGCGCCCGCCACCATGCCCAGCTAATTTTTTTGGTATTTTAGTAGAGACGGGGTTTCACCGTGTTAGCCAGGATGGTCTCGATCTCCTGATCTCGTGATCCGCCCGTCTCGGCCTCCCAAAGTGCTGGGATTACAGGTGTGAGCCACCGCGCCCGGCCGAAATTAAAATTTTAAGATGGCTCTGGATATCCCCGCACCCTAGTTTACACGCCTTGCATATGACTATGATGAGATAGTCATTCCCAGGATTAGACTCTGTTCTAAGGTACAATTGACTTAAAGAACAGATTATTCTGAACGGACCTAACTTCATCAGCTGAATCCTTAAAAGGGACTGTGCTTTTCCTAGTGAAAGATATTAGAAACATGGGAGGGATTCAACACACAAAGAGATTTTCTTGTTGCTTTTAAAGATGGAGGGAGCCATAGGATAAAGGAAGCAGATGGGAAAGTTGCCCCTAGCTGCCAGCCAGCAAGAGAATGAAGATTTCAGTTCTACATCTGCAAGGAACTGAACCTTGCCACAGCCACAGGAACTTGAAAAAGGACACTGGGCTCCAGATGGGAAGGTAGCCTAGCCATCACCTTGATTTTAGCCTTGTGAAACCCTGAATAGAGAACCCAGTTATATCATGCAAAGACTTCTGGCCAAGAGAACGGTGAGCATAAAAATTGGTGTTATAAGTCACAAAGTTTGTGGTCACTTGTTACGCATTGAAAGAAAACCAGTACAGTTGTGTTTTATAACTGATAGGATCTTTGGAAAAGAGTGACCATGTTCCTTGGAATTTGTAATTTGGAGATGAATATAACTGTATTTTTAACATTACTATAAAATGCTGAACTATCATCTAAGTTAGTTAAATCAGTTCGCATTTCCATCAGTAGTGTATGATAGTTCCTGTTACTCTACATCCTCTTCATGATTTGGTATTGTTAGACTTCTAAATTTTTTCCCATCTGCTAGTTACAAAGTGATAGCTGCTGTTTTAAATTACATTGTCTTGATTTCTAAGAAGATTAATAACTTTTTATATGTTTATTGACGATTCAAATTTCTCCCGTTTCAAAGTACCCATTCCAAATCTACTGCTTATTTGCTTATGGATATATGTCATATATTCTGGACACGAGTGAGTCTTTTTTTAGTGTCTTATTTAGATGTAAAAATTCTATCTGCATTACAAATATTCTTCCCCACTCTGGCTTGTCTTTTCACTCTCCTTGTGGTATCTTCTGATAGACAGAAGTTCATGGTTTAATGTAGCTTTATTTATCACATTTTTATTTATACACAATGCTTATTATCTTTGATTTATAAACTATTTCTTTCTTCTGAGGTAATAAAGAGATTTTTCCTATATTAGCTCCTACAATTTTGTAGTTTTGCTATTTATGTTGAAGTCTTTTACTTGTTATGTATAGGGTGTTAGGTAAGGGGTTCAGTTTTATTTTTCTTTTATTTGATTAGCCAATTGAACCCCCTCTTTAAAAAGCCTATATTATTTAAACTTTTTGTTATGAAAATTTTCAAGTATATATAAAAGTAGTCTTGTATATCTTTTCTTAGATATATTCTTAAGTGCATGATACTTACTACAGTATTGTGAACGTTATCTGTCCTTTTTATTTAATTTTCTACTTAGTAGCTGGTATATAGCAACTAATTGCATTGATTTTTGAGTATTGATTTTTGTATCCAAGAGATTTGCTAAACCCACTTTTTGAAGTTAATTCATCTATAATTATTTTGGATTTTCAGTGCACATAATTATATCAGCTTTGGATAATGAAAGTTTTATTTTTTCATTATAATTACTTCTTTTTTCCAAAGTTATGTTACTAGCTAGGATTGCTAGTACATCATCTTAATCTCAATGGGAATACTTCCGACATTTTACCACTAAGTATGATATTTGTTGTAGACTTTTTGTAAATTCTTTTTATCAGATTAGGGGCGTTTCTATTTCTAGTTTGCTAAGAATTTTTTAAAAATCATGAATAGATGTTGAATTGTACTGAATTATAACTATTTCCTCCATCTACTGAGATAGTCATAATTTTTATTCTTTAATACATTATTTACTTTTTTAAAATTTTGAGATGGGGTCTCACTCTGTCACCTAGGCCAGAGAACAGTGGCATGATCATAACTCACTGTAGCCTCTACCTCATGGTCTCAAGTGATTTTCTCACCTCAGCCTCTCAAGTAGTTGGGATTAGAGGCACCTGTCATTATGCCCAGCTAATTTTTAAAATTTTATTTTTTATTTTTTACAGATATGAGGTCTTCCTGTGTTTCCCAGGGTGGTCTCAGACTCCTAGACTCAAGCAATTCTTTCACTTTGGGCTCCCAAATCTTTGGGACTATAGTCATGAGCTACCATGTCCGACCACAATATTTAATGTTATAATGTAAATGTAAGCCAATCTTACATTCCTTTCCTTTGTCATGGTCTCATTATGTTGCCCAGGCTGGTTTGGAACTCCTGGGCTCAAGTCATCCTCCTACCTCAGCCTTCTAAATAGCTGGGACTACAGGTGCCCACCACTGTGCCCAGCTATGACTTTAAACCACTTTCACTCCACTTATGCCTTTCTTTCTTGAGCTTATATGTTATTATTGTCATATATTTTAATCCTACCGTTACAAACACCACAGGATATTATTTTATATACTCAATGTTCACTTATTTACTCACATAATTATCACTTTCTTTGTTCTTCACGTGGGATTGGTTTTTCTATCTAAAATCTATCTTGTAAAATTTCCTTTCGAATGAGTCTAACGGTGGTAAATAATTTTTTAGTAGCCTGAAAATACCTCTATCTCCACTCTTGCATAACATTTTCTCTGTTTATAGAAATCTAGAATATTCTAGATCCCATTTCTGAGTCTGAATTTCACTGTGGCTGTTGAGAAGTCAAGGGTTAGTATGCCACATCTATAATGATAATCCAACTTTAAGGCCTTCTCTGACTTTGAGGTTCTGCATTTTCATAGAATGTGCCTGGGTGTGGATTTCTTAATTTTTTTTTTTTTTTAATTTAGAGACAGGGTGACCCAGTCTGGTGTGCAGTGGTGCAATCATGGCTAACTTCAGCCTCGACCTCCAGGTCTCAAGTGATCCTCCTACCCCCTGACTTCAAGGGATCCTCCTGCTTCAGCTTCCCAAAGCGTTTGGTTTACTGACGTGAGCCATGGCGCCATACTCAGATTTTTTAAAATTTCGCTTGTTTGAGATTCATTGTAATTATTGAATAAGTAAATGAATATCTTTCATCAATTTTTGAAAAATTATCACCCCTTATCACTACAAATATTGCATCACCTCTATTTTTTCTTTCATTGTATTCTGTAACTAAGAGTGAAATTTGTTAGTCACTTCATTCTACATGTCTTTCAACATTTATTTCATGTTTTTCTTCTCTTTTATTTTTGTGCTCCATTCTGGATACTGTCATAGAGACCATCTTCTAATTCACAAATTCTTTTTACATATGTGTTAATTCTGTTGTGTGTGTGTGTGTGTGTTTGCTTTTTTACTTTTTTACTTTTTAATTTTTTTTTAAGAGGTCTCACTTGTAACCCAGGCTGAAGTGCATTAGTGTGATCATGGTTTACTGTAACTTCAAACTCCTGGGCTTGAGTGATCCTCCCATTTATGCCTCCCGAGTAGCTAAGACTACAGGTGTGTACCACCTCACCTGGATAATTTTCAAACTTTTTGTAGAGATGGTGTCTTGTTTTGTTGCCTAGGCTTGCGTTTTTAATCTCAATTATTTTAATTTTCATGTTAAGAAATACTATTTGATTTTTTAAATCTGCTATTTGCTTTTTAATAAATTCTTCCTCATAACTATATTCAAGCTTGTCTTTTATTTCTAAACATAATAAGCATGATTTCTTCATTGCCTGTGTTAATAATTTCATTATATTAAGTCATTTTAGATGTTTATGCTGTTTGTGGTTTCAGCTAATTGTCATTTATAGTGATTTATTTCCATGAGTTCAGAGATATCTGTATCTGTGAACTGCCCATTGTTCTTAGAAAATTAACTGTGGATTCTCTGTGGCATAGACTAAAGGTGCCTTCCTCCAGAAATGATTGCTTTTATTTCTTCCGTGTGTGTAGGGGCATTAAGATTGGAGACCCACTTTAAGCTAATTGCCAGCTTGAATTTCATCAGTGATATAAGTGTCACATGTCTCCCCTCCTAGTTTGCCTTTTAACTTTCTTTACAGTGTTTTTAAAAATTGATCTAAAGTGTTTTTTTTTTTTTAATTTTAACATAGGCATTAGCATTTTCTTCATAGTTTGGTTCGTATGTCTTAAGACCTTCTTCTCTACTCCAAGTTATACATTCTTTATTGTCATCTAAAATATTATAAAGTTTCGATTTTTGCATTTGTAAAATATTTTTCTTTACACTGTGAGATGGAAAATTTATTGATTTTTCCCTATAGATATCCATTAGTCCAAGCACCATTTACTAAATACTTAATCCTTTCCTCACTGAATTGAAATACTAAATTATCATGTATGTCTGAGTCTTTCTGGGTTTCTACTCTGTTCTACTAGTGCCTTTACCTCTACGCTGTCTGCAGGCCTTCTTCTTTTTCAAAATTATTTAACAATCAAAATTTAGGATCATCTTTTCAGTACCACATTAAAACAAGATTACAATGTTAATTGCAATTGAATTTATGTGATTTTATATAGAATTGGGACTATTTTGCCATAATAATTTTTTTCTTTTTTCTTTCTTTTTTTTTTTTTGGTGATGAGGTCTTGCCCTGTTGCTCAGGCTGGAGTGCAGTGGTGCAATCATAGTTCACTTCAATCTCTAACTCTTGGGTTCAAATGATCCTCCTGCCTCAGACTCCCAAGTAGCTGGGACTACAGGCATGTGCCACCATGCCCAGCTATGTCCACATGTTTTTGAACATCTTTTGTTTCTCGTTACCTTACAGTTTTTGTGTTTGTGAATGATACCTTTTTTCTTTATACTTTCTTGTTGATTTCGCTGATGTAGCTGGTGTTTAGAAATATCACTAATTTTTGTATGTTGATCTTGTATCTAGCAAGCTTAATGAACTCTTTTTAGGTCTATGACTTTATTAGGAGATTTGCTTGTCTTTTCTATCTTGGTGATCATATCATCATAGAGATAGTTTTGTCTTTTCCTTTGCAACATTTCTTCCCCATATGGTGGTGAATACAGAAGATAATAGCAAGCAAACTTGCTTATTTATTCCCAATTTAGAAATGCTTCAGAAGTTTTCCCACTTAGTGTGATGTTTACAGAGGCTTCTGCGAGTTCTTTTTAAAAATCAGATTAAGGAAGTTTCCTTCTATTCTTCATTTTCAAGAAGTTACTATTTTTTAAAATCATGAGTGAATACAGACTTTTGTTAATGCACTTTAGGTCTCTGTAATTTTTTTAATGGATAGAATTTATTTCAGAAATTATTAACTCAATGCACTAAACAACATTAATAGGAAAAATCCTCAGTAAAAAAGTTTGATAATATTTAGCATTTATTTAAAACTAGGATTAGAAAGAAAATTTTTTAATGTTGAAAACTTTCCCTCTGATAGTGAGATGATACAAGGATGCCCACCATTTAGACTGCACTGTTCTGTAGTTATTATTGGTCCTGTAATATTGAGTTAAATTCATTTGTCTTTTCAAGAAGACCTCAAGTCATTTACACCCATAGTTTCAGTTTTATTTATTGCTTTTTTTTTTTTTTTCTTGAGACTGAGTCTTGCTCTGTCGCCCAGGCTGGAGTGCAGTGGCGTGATCTCGGCTCACTGCAACCTCCATCTCCCAGGTTCAAGCAATTCTCCTGCCTCAGCTTGCAGAGTAGCTGGGATTACAGGCGCCCACTACCACGCCCGGCTAATTTTTGTGAAATTAGTAGGGAGAGGGTTTCACCATGCTGGCCAGACTGGTCTTGAACTCTTCACCTCAGGTAATCCACCCACCTCAGCCTCCCAAAGTGCTGGGATTACAGGCGTGAGCCACCGCGCCCAGCTATTTACTGCTTTAATCTTCTGATTCCCTATGATTTGCATCTTGAATTCTTTTTATACTTTCTCTATTTAATCTTATATGTTCATAGCAGAGGAGATTGCCTCAAATCAAAGCTTCTATAAGCTTTTAACTAAAAATCTAGCAGGCGTATCGTGTTGAATTAGGACCCAACCCCACAAAGATATATTCATGTTCTAACCTCTGGAAACTATGAATGTAATCTTATTTGAAAACGCATCTTTGCAGAAGTGATTCAGTTAAGAATCTCAAGATGAGATCATCCTATATTATCTGAGTGGGCTGTAAATGGACAGCAAGTGTGGACAACAAGTGTCCTCCCAAGAGACACACAAAGGCAGAACATATGGGCAGATGGAGGAGAAGGTCAAGTGAAGATGGAGACAGAGATTGGAATTATGTAGACACAAGCCAAGGAGCGCTTTCCCCTAGAGCCTTCAGAGGGAGTGTGGCTCTCCTGACAGCTTAATTTTGGACTTACTACTTCCAGAACTGTAAGAGAATTCATTTCTGTTATTTTAAGCCACTCAATTTGTGGTAATTTGTTGTGGTGGCCTTAGGAAAGCCTAGTGAAGTAGGCATTCTTTATTCTGATTATTGATTCTTTTTCTATTTTATGTGTTGTAAACCTCTTCTACAGTCTCTCATCCTTTTACTTTGCATAGGGGTGACTGTCATCTCTTTTCATACAGTAAGAGTCTCATTGCCTTCTAAAACATCTCATTTTTTTTTTTTCTGGAACGATTTGAATTATTTTTCCGAAATTAAGGTAAAGGAGGATGCATAGTGATCTCATGGAAGAGTATGTTTAGTTAGAAATACTTAAAGTAGAGAAGTTAACATTGTCTCCGCATAAACACAAATCAACTTCATATTTGACCTAACATTATTGACAGTATTAAATGAGGAAGGACTGAGCCTTCATGTGGAACACGAACATAACATTTTAATTATCCTAGCAGAATCAGGGAGGGAAAATAAGTCTGTAAGAATTATGGAAAGGTACCTGAAAATCTATACGATCAGGTAGTGCTCAGGTGAAAAATTCTGTGTGTGGGTGTGTGTGTGTGTGGGTGTGTGTGTGTGTTTGAAAGAGCCGTTTCATTTCTAGTATTTAAGATGTGGTTTTTCCTAACTCTTAGTATGATGTATAACTTTGTATTTATGAATATTTTCCTTTATACCTTTTGCCTGTGAAATCTCAAATAACGTGACTCCACTGTTAATAGATAACTAGTAACTGAAAAATTAAGTGTATTATTGAATAAATAGAAAATCATTTTCAAGGTTTCTACGATGGGTTTTAAATTGCCAGTACACTCTGAAGGCATGAATCTCTTCTGCCTGGGTCACCAGTCAAGGACCTGCACGTGCATTCACATCATTAAGTATTTTTCTCATTAACTAACAAGAATATTGATCTTTGGGTGAGGGCTTTGGCGAGGAGAAGCAGGAGTCTTGTAGCTTACTGTGTCATACAGTGGAGCTCTGAGATAGGTATTTTTCCCTTCAGTACTTCAGCTGTGACCTGAACTACTGGAGTTCAGCTTCAACATAATTGCAGCACAGCAAGGAGTCCCTTCTGGAAACCAGCTGCTTGATCAGGGATTCATTTATCAGGGGGATTATGACTCCAAACATTTTTCTAGACTGTTGTGGCCATTTAAAGGGGGAAAAAAAAGAGGAGTCTGGGGAACTAATTAGGAAGGAGTGGCTCCCCTCAGAGTCTTGACCTTAACCCTACTGAGAAAGTATGGGATTTACTTTACCTAAGTAAGGAAAGAACATAAATAGTTGGCAAAAATGCTTTGTGGTATGACTTCCAGCAAGTAATGAATTGGCCTGATACAGAGAGAAACATGCACACACACAGACGTGCATGCATGTACGCACCTACAAGAAAAGCAACAAATGCTTTAAAATCGAAATTAAATGTATCATATGACACGTTATTATTTTGTATTTTCCTGGTTACAAGAAAAGTGGATTAATTTGTGATTAGCATATAAAGGATTTAATCTGTGATTAGCATATACAGGATATAACCTAAAAACATTTTTTTTTCACATTTTGGTAGGTTATGGAATATTAATACAATGAATTCAGGTGTCACTTTCTATTATTCTGCTTAGCACATTGTGTTTTGTTTATGTGCATTTTAATGTCTTTCATTAATTCTAGAAAATCTTCAGTCTTTACCTTTCAGCATATTACCTCTTCCATATCCTTTCTCTCTTCTCTTTCTTCAACTCTAGTTGTATGTTACACCTCCCCATGTTGTTCTTCATATTTTTCCATCTCTTTCCCATTTTTAAAAAATATCCTGATACATCTGTGGTACATTCTGGGTAATTTCATCATATTTATCTTCCAGTTACTGAGCTGTTTCAAATGTACTACTTAATCCGGTCACTAAGATTTTAATTTCAGTGATTGTAATTTTCATTTCTAAAAGTTTCCTTTAAAAAAACAACCAAGGTTTAATTTTAAAAAGTTTTGGTTTAGTGTTGAGAAGAATTTAGAGTTTGTATACAGTTTGCATAATTGCAAAAACTTCAGAAACTTAGCTTTTATTGACAGCATTGTGCTGTCCTCTCCCTTGCATTTCTTTAAAATACTAGTATTTTGATCTTCATAATACCCTTGCGAGGTGTTTATTCTTATTTCCATTTTATGAGTAACAAAACTGAGGCTAAGAAGCCTAGCCAAGGCATATAAGTTAGTAATAAGTAGAGCTGAAATTAAATTCATGTTTTATTTCTCTTCTTATAGCCATATTTTTTCTTATTTAAGTATACATTGTTAAATAGTTGTTATGAATATACTATGGAGTAGTGGAGGGTCGAGTAATTAGGGAAAGATGTGCTAAATCCATTATAAGAAATTAAGCTTTCTTTTTGGAAAAAGCTAAGTAGGCTTAGTCCAGGATAACTCAAAATATTTCTTGAGTAAATGACAATGCAATTTCAAAGTAATTTCTTTTTCCTACTTATTTTGTTCATGTCTATGAATTTCCTCACTTCCTGCTTTATTTTTTCTATATTTGTATCCCTTCTTTTGGGGTCTTACGTTCTGTAAAGTAATTCACAAATTGCAGTTTCTAATATTTTAAGATTTACTTCTTACTTTTGTTGGATCATTATAAAGATGAAGTTAGATAATGCATGTGTAAGTTCCTCATGAGGTGTCTGGTTCATAATGGGTACTCAAAAAAAAAAAAAAAAGAGGAATTGGAAAATTCTTTTATTTGCAAAGGCAATATAAATAGTAATCAAATAAAGTCATAATTCACCTTGGTATCCCTCACAGCATGTATCAATCAGGGTTCTCTAGAGAAACAGAACCACTGTGTGTGTGTGTGTGTGTGTTTGTGTGTGTGTGTGTGTAGTGAGAGAGAGAGAAGAATTTTAAAGAATTGGTTCATAAGATCGTGGGCGCTGGCAAGTCTGAAATTTGCAGGGTAGGCGCTGGCTGGAAATTCAGGCAGGATTTCTAGACTGTTGCAGTTTTAAGGTAGAATTCCTTCTTCTTCAGGAAACTTGTTTTTCAAAATTAACTATCACACAGCATGTAGTATTAATCTATGGCTTTGTGTGTACAGGGGCTATATCTAATGTTTTTTATTGAATTCAGTTAAATTTCTTTAGGAAAATGATTCTCCTGTATCACATCAAACTTTATCCATATTTAGTCAGAACACTTACTCTTCCTCCCTTTACTCACGTCGCAAAAAAGATATTTGAAAAAATTAGCATCACAGGCTTAACTGGATAGGCTGCCATCACGAATGCTTTATAGACAAAATTCATTTGAATATTTATGCACTAATGTGCTTACTTAATATGAAAATGAGACACTTTAATAAAAGGTTCTAATATAGATTGTGTTATACTAAGCACTGTATATATATTGATAAGCTTTTTAATAATCCTATGAAGCACTATTACTACAATCTCTATTTTATAGGTGAGAAAACTGAAACTCACAAAATTTAGATTACTTGTCCAATGTCATAAACATGACTACAAATGGATATCAGATCTATTCAAATCTATGCTACTGCTAACCACCACACTTGAGCTTCTCTTCATGTTCTTACGATACTAATTTTAGTAATAATGACTAAAGTACTGAGAAAGTTTTAAACACATTCTGAATCAAAACATTTGTATATCATAATACTGAGCTCCCCATCTATTTAAGGAGAAATTGAAACCTTTTGCATATGAGCCCTTCTATAATGGGGATTTAAGTATTAGAACTAAGTTTCTTAACTATGCATCCAATTTATTTTTTTTTCTGGAGTTTTTAAAAGTACGGTTTCTAAAATGATATTTTATGCAATATTAGTTATATTAGTTCTATATGATATTAGTAAATATTACTTGGAAAATGGGTTCTTTGGTCAAATAAGTTCAGGGAATTTCCAGAAATTTATTTGACTAGATAACCCTTTATCAAGTAATGTTGGGTTTTAAAAGGTCGACAGAGATTATTTATTGCAGTATTTCTCACAATATAGTCTGTTCAAGTGCATTGTCACCTTCCAAAAGTAAAGTAGCTATAGCTGTTTTCAAATTACTTAACAGCAATTCACTGGACTAATGTCCCAAAGAACTCACTTTTGGGAAATGCCCTCTCAAGATTAAGATAACACTTAATAGCAGTATCTCCCTTGTCTGAATGTCTTAAACTTAAATTTTACAACGTAGATAAACTGAAAACCCAAATGACACAGCTAAGGACCATCATAGATAAAGCAGTTATGCAATGGAGGAGGGCTGTATAAAACAAGGTTTCAGAAGAGATCAAAGTAAAGGATATTAGGAGTTAGAGAACATTTGCAGCGCTGCCATCCCATGGACTCTGGAAATGCCATTTCCCTAGTATCACTGGAATCTTTATGCTGGCTTTTGATGGTGAGGGAAATTCACACCTTCAAAGCTCCCACAATCAAGCTTCCAATAATGTTTTGTGTTTGTACCACAACTCCTATTTTTCAGAACACTTCTACACATACTACCTTATCTAACCATGCCAGCCTTGCTGGTGAGTTGTGATAGGTCTGGTTTTCACAGCTGTAGAGGTGATTTGAGAACTCTTCTGCTCTACAGATTTTTGGTTTTGTCTGGAGCTATGCTTTAGGAATCAATGAAGCACGTCCCCATGCAATGAGGCAGAACTGTGGACAGCTGGAAAATTGCAGCTCACAAACCAGTTTGGGGTTCTGTTACAAGCAAGAGTTATTTCTTTTCAAACAAAGGCTTTTAGATGATTATTAAACTAGCAGGTTTTGTATGTATTAGCAGAATATACTAATCACATGACAAAGTTCTCATCTGCCTACTGTGAAAAGGACTGTTGTTTATTATTCATCTTTTGTTACTGTTGAACTATTTTTATCCTTTCTTTTCCATTTTAAAATCAAATTTATGTTCACTGTAACAAATTTCATACAATATCAAAATGTTTAAATGGAAAGGGATAGTTCTCTATAATCTTACTACTAATAATAGCTATTCATAGCTTGGTTTGTATTATTCTAGATATTTTATAGGCATTTGCTATCAATTATATATGTGTATATTTATAATTATATAAGCAAAACATACAGAAGATTGTACACATCAAGTTCATAGCCAAGTGAATTATAAGAAAGAACACACATCCATGTGACCACCATTCAAGTCAAGAAATAGAATATTATCAGTAATTCAAAAGTACTGGTACCTCACTCATAGGTAGCCAGTACTTTACTTCTAATACCAGTATTTTGTTTGTTTGTTTGTTTTTACCTTATGAAAACAGAATAACAGAAGATGTTCTCACTTGTGTCTGGCTTCTTTCACTTAACATTATATTGATGTTTTTTTTTCATATTGCAATATGTAGCAATTCATTCATTTTCATTGCTGTATAATATTCCACTGTGTGAATATACAACATCCCAATTGTTGATGGACACTTAGACTGGTTCCAGTTTTGGGGTATTATGCATAATACTGCCATGAACATTCTTGTACATACCTTTGGTTGCATTTTGTTTGGGTAGATACTAAGAAATCAAAGTGCCAAACTATAGGTTGTGTATATTCAGCTTTACTAGATGATGATGCCAAACAGGTTTACGAAGTGGTTACAGAAATATATACTCCTATCAGCAGTGCATAGAAAATTTAAAGGTTTCACATCTTCTCCAATACTTGGTAATATCAGCCTTTGTAATTTAACCATTCTGGTGTATGTGTAGTGGTAACTTTTAATAGTTTGCATTTGCATTTAACTGATTACTAATGAAGTTAAGAACCTTTTCATGTTATTGGCCATTTCATGCAGTGCCTATTCAAGCTTCATGTCGAACATTCTATTGGATTATTTGTGTCAATTTCTTATGGCTGCAGGTAAATGTTCCAATTCCAGATACAAGCGTCTGAATTATATGTACTGAAAACATTTTCTTCTGTTCTGTGGTTTTCATTTTAATTTGCTTAAATGTATCTTTTGATGAGAAGAATTTTAAAATTTTAATGTAATTCATTTACTCAATGTCTCCTTTAAAGGTTGGTTTCTTCATTTCTTCTTTAAAAAATTTTCACCCACTGCAAGATCGCAAAAATATTTCCCTATGTAATCTTTTACAAAGTTTCTCACCTTCAGACTTAGCTTTATAAAATGGCCAGAACTGATTTTTTAATACGGTATAACGTACAATTCAAGATTCACTTTTGTTCTGAATGACTATCCAATTGGCTCAAGACAATTTATTGAAAAGAGGGCCCTTATGCTGGGTACGGTGGCTCACACCTATAATCCCAGCACTTTGGAAGGCTGAGGCAGGTGGATCACGAGGTCAGGAGTTCGAGACCAGCCTGACCAATATGGTAAAACTTCGTCCCTACTAAAAATACAAAAATTAGCAGGGTGTGGTCGTGCGTGCCTGTAATCCTAGCTACTCGGGAGGCTGAGGCAGGACAATCACTTAAACCTGGGAGGTGGAGGCTGTGGTGAGCTGAGATTGTGCCAGTGCACCCTAGCCTGGATGACAGAGTAAGACTCCATCTCAAACAAACAAACAAAAAACAAAAAAAAGAAAGAAAAGAGGGCCCTTTTTCATTGCTCTGAAATGCCAACTTTGTGATGAATCAAGAAAACAATACATCTCTTGGAACTCCAATTATACATTTTGACCATACCCCATATGTTTCTTATTGTATATTCTGTATTTTCTATTCCATTGTCTTTATGTCTTTTAGTCTGAATATTTTATTGACTTACTTCTACTTTATTATTTCTCTCTTTGGCTATGTGTAACTAGGCATAACATTTATTTATTGGGTTAATTTCAGTTATTATATTTGTATTGCTAATTTCCATTTTTTTTTTTTATAATTTCAACTTCCCAGACCAAATTCTCAATCTTGTCATTTAATCCCATAAATATATTAGCTGTTTAAAGTTCATGGTTTATATCTCCATTACTTGGATCCCTGTGCTGTACTTCTTTTATTCACAATTTCTTTTGATTTTCAGTCAGAAAGTCTTGTTCTTTAATGCAAAGTTTTTGATTGAGTGCCAGATATTAATTATGGAAAATTATAGAGATATTTTGATATTATCTTCTTCCAGAAAGAATACACTTTTACTTCTTGCATGTGATTCACTTAAGAAAACTAGCAACCCGAGATTATCTTAATGAAAAATTGAGATAACCAAAAATTTGGCTTCACTTCCTATGGAGACTGCCTATTTCTGGTTCACTCACTCTTTCTCCTAAAATGTAGCTTTTCAGGGTCCCAACCCAAAGAATGTGGGCTGGCTTACTAAGGCTCTTTCCTCCTTGACACGGCCTGAACTCCGATGTTTACCCCTTCTCCTCCCAGTTTTATGAGGCTGTTAAAAATGCTACTTCTCCTATGTCTCAATTCTACTTCCTGAATCAGCAGATACTATCTGGGGAGAGTTGCCCCTAAAGCTGGCTCCTGCTCTTCGGGCTTTATTCTTCACTAAATCTTAGCCCCATAAATTCTCATGCCATAATTTGGTAACTCTTTGATAATTTCAAGCAGATTAAAAAATATTGTGCCTAGATTTTCTAGGTTTCCTCAGCAAGAAGACTGGCACAAATCCTCTGTCTTTGCTGGAAGTTTATATGATCCTAATAGTGCTTTTGGCCACATGAATATTTAAAATTTTATGTACACACATTATCAATCTTTAATTCAGTGACTTGACCTCCATGCTATGCTTAGAGGAGTTATTTCCACTTCGGAATCTAGAAATCTATGTACTTTTTTCCTAGTTTGCTATGACTTCATTTAAGAAATATGATTTAACTTCATGTGGAATTCATTTTGAAGAAATGAAAAAATACTGTTTTACATATTACCCCCATGTTTCCCCACTGATTAGAAATATCACCTTTACTAACTGGTTAATTTCTTTGTATATTGAGACGTTTCTAATCTTTTCTGTTGAAAAAAACCCATCTATCTATTTCAATGCCTACTCTACACAGTTTTAGTGGTAGTTTAATAATACTTTAAAAAATATCTGGAAGTTCTCTTTTTTTTTTTTCAATACTTGAAAACTTCGGGAAGCTTCACTTATTTTTCTTTTAGATATATAGCAAATAATTTAATAAAGTTATGAGTAAGTTACATGGCATAATAATATAATGAATACTTGGGAAATCACCATCTGCTATGGTTTGACTGTGCCCTCCAAAACTTCTTCAAACTTAATCCCCGAGGCAGTATTGAAAGGTGGGGCCTTTAAGAGGTGATTGGATCATGAAGGCTCTGCCTTCGTAAATGGACTTATCCATTCATGGATTAATGTGTTAATGGATTAATGGGTTATCATGGGAGAGAACTGGTGGCTTTATAAGAAGAGGAACAGAGCCCTGACCTCACACGTGAGCACACGGACACATGAACACACTCAGCACTTTCTCCATGTGATACTCTGTGCTTCAAGAAGGCTCTTATCAAATTCAGCCCTTTGACCTTGGACTTCCCAGCCTCCATAGCTGTAATAATTATTTTTTTTCTTTATATATTATCCAGTTTCAGGTACTCTGTTATTAGCAACAGAAAATGAACTAAGACAAAACACAACCTAAAAAAAAATTACAAACTGTATCTCTTTTCCTGTTTCTTTCTTCTTTTCCATCTTCTTTTACCTTCCTCTTTATGGACAGTTTTATTACTCTTACATGTACATGTATAAATGTATATACATTTACTTTTGTGCTCTTGTTTTAGAGTTTGATAAATATGGTATCATATATTAGGTAGTCTCCCCCCCCCACTCAATATTGTATTTCTAAGATAAATCCCCATAGCTGGAGTTTATTCATTTTCCTCTGCTATATAGTATTTCCTTGTGTGAATATGCCAAAATCTACCCACTTTGTTGTTGAATGGCCTTTGGATTATTTCTTTAATGAAAATGAGCCTATGACAATTTTTGCACGTTTCGCCTGCTGCATTTTTACATGAGATTTCCAGGGTACATACCTAGGAGTGGAATTGCTGGGTCACCAGGCTAGCACATCTTTAACTTTACAAAGTTATGACAAATTGCTTTCTTTGTTTGTGTTTTTGGGAGGAAGTCTTACTCTGTTGCCCAGGCTGGAGTGCAGTGGCACAATCTTGGCTCACTGCAACCTCTGCCTTCCAGGTTCAAGCAATTCTCCCACCTCAGGCTCTGGAGTAGCTGGGATTACAGGCACCCACCATCATGCTTGGCTAATTTTTTTGTATTTTTCGTAGAGATGGGGTTTCACCATGTTGGCCAGGCTGGTCTTGAACTCCTGACCTTGAGTGATCCACCCACCTCAGCCTCCCAAAGTGCTGGGATTACAGGCTTGAGCCATGAGCCACCAAGCCTGGCCCAAGACAAATTGTTTTCTAAAGTGGTTTTTCATGTATTCCCTTTTTTTTTTTTTTTTTTTGAGATAGTGTCTGGCTCTGGCGCCCAGGTTGGAGTGCAGTGGCATGATCTCGGCTCTCTTCAACCTCCACTTCCCAGGGTTCAAGTGATTCTCCTGCCTCAGCCTCCCCAGTAGCCGGGATTACAGGCATGCGCCACCATGGCCAGCTTATTTTTGCATTTTTATTAGAGACAGGGTTTGCCCATGTTGGCCAGGCTGTTCTCGAACTCCTGACTTCAGGGTGATCCGCCCACCTCGGCCTCCCAAAGTGGTGGGATTACAGGTGTGAGCCACTATGCCCAGCTGGTTTCATGTATTCTCTACAAGGAATGTGTCAGAGTTCCCACTGATCCACATTCTCTGCAACAACTGGTATCATGCAGATTGTAAAGGTATGTACTGACTTATTGGTGGAGCTAGTATGCTCAAAACTAAAGTTTTTGTTTGTTTGTTGGTTTTCCAGCTTGCTTCCTTTTGGTTTCTGCTAAGGTTGAGTACATGAGGGAGTTTGGAAAGTAGGAGGAGGCATAAGGGACTTTCTTTTTTGTTTGTTTGGCATTCTTGTCAATGTAATTCCAAATATGGGATCTCACCTTAGCAGCAGCAGTTGGTTATAGCTGTGGTTTTCTAGTTTCCACCTTCGTTCTAACCTCATGAGTCAGCATCATTATCGTGCTCACTTGGAGGCATGAGAAGCAGCTGAGCAATATCCTCTCCTCAGAGGAGAGTTCCAGCTCCGTGTGAACCCTCCTCTGATGTTCTAAAGTATGGCCAGTAGCAGCCAATGGAACACCCTCCTCAGAATTCTGCGTCTTGCTCCTTGGGTCCTTCCTCTGTACTCCTGAAAAACAGCAGCAGTAAGGCAAAAGTCTGGGTCCTAACTCTCTAGTTTGTCTCTTTCAGCTTCGAAGTTATGATAACCCCTACCACTTTCTTTTGTTCCTCTAGTCTAAGAGGTGAGAGGTAGTAACTGCTTCCTGCAGTGACTTTGTGCTACCTCCCTATATTTCCTTTTTGTTTTTTTTGTACTTCAACACCATGTAACAAATTCCCCATATTAATTCTCTCTGTTAACATAACTCTATGTTTTTCATTTTTTTGACTGATATTGTGACTTCTTAGTTTTTGCCAATCTACAGGTATGAAACAGTATCTCATTAAACCCTTTTTGTGCTTTTCTGATTACATTAAGAAGGGTTGAATATTTTTGTATATGTTTATTGACCATACGGTTTCTTCTTCTGTAAAATGTCTTTTCATTTTATTTGCTCATTTTTCTATTTTTTTTTTCTTACTGGTTTGTAGTTCTTTGGAGGTTCTGGATACCAATTGTTAATAAGTTTTATGTGTTGAATGTATCTCCTCCTAGTCTGTGGTTTATACTTTCACTTTATTGTATATTTTGATGAACAGTAGTTTTAAATTTTAATAAAATGTTCTTGATATTCTTTTGTGAAGAACTCTTTGTGTCTTCATTATGAAAGTCTTCTCCATCTAAGAAAAGAAAGGCAATCTTCTCATGGTATTTGAGATTTCTTTCACGTTTAGATTCTTATTCAGCTGGAATTTATTTTTTTGTGTGTATGATGAAATGTAGAGTTCCAATTTCATTTCTTTTCCTATGGGTTTCCAACTGTCACCCCTTTCCTCTTTGATACACTATTCGATACACTTTCTCATATAGAAAGTTTCATGTGTCTGGCAGCCTATTTCTTGGCTCTCCAATGTTATTGTGGTGAATTTGTTTATCTTTGCACCAATAATACACTATATCTTAATTATTATAATTTCATACAAAGTCTTGATATATGGTAAGGAAAGTTCTAGGAACTACTTCTTCTAGAATATCTTGCCTGTCCTTGGATCTCTACCTTCCATATGTGCCATTTCAAATTCTATGAAAAATCTTATTAGAATTGCATTAACTTTGTAGATCATTTGGTAGAACTGATATATTTTATGGTTTTTCTATCCATGGATATGTCTCTCCATTTATCTAGTTTTTAATGTATTTTATTGTTTTGTAATTTTTTCCCTCATAAAATACAATATTTGCTTTGAGATTAATTCCAGATATTGCACAATACTGTTGCAATTATAAATAGTTTTAAAAAAATATTAATGACCCCTTCATTTCTTGCCCCTCCTCTCACTTCTCCTGGTTGTCATGTGTTTATTCTTACATATGAAGTTCAGCATCATTCTGTCAACCAAAAAAAAAAGTCAGGAAGGTTTTGATAGAAAATAGGCGCTCTCTCGCTATGTGTGTGTGTGTGTGTGTGTGTGTGTGTGTGTGTGTGTATTTAGATGGAGTCTTGCTCTGTTGCCCAGGCTGGAGTGCAGTGGCGCGATTGGCTCACTGCAACCTCTGCCTCCCGGGTTCAAGTGATTCTCCTGCCTCAGCCTCCCAAGTAGCTGGAACTATAGGCATGCACCTCCACACCCAGCTAATTTTTGTATTTTTTGTAGAGATGGGGTTTCACCATGTTGGCCCAGATGGTCTCGAACTCCTCACCTCGTGATTCGCCCATCTCAGCCTCCCAAAGTGCTGGGATTACAGGCCTGAGCCACGGCACCTGGCCAGGCTTAATATATTTTTGTGCATGGAAGTCACATTTTTATAATGGTGACAAAAATATGTGAAAATTGAAGTTTGAAGTTTTGAGTAGAGACCATGATATAGTAGATGAGCTACTCCTAGATTAAATCATCAAATGCAGATGTCAAAACTTATATCCAAGAACCGGTTCCATGACTGTTGCATGCCTCACCCATCTCAAGAGTATAAAATGTAGATGGAGGATATGTTTTTTTGTTTTTGTTTTTTTTGTTTTTTGTTTTTTTTTGAGAGAAGAGTGCTAATTGTGGACAGAGATTTCCTTTGGAAGAGTGGTAGGCTATACTGAGGAGCACTCATCATAGTATTCCCAAATTGGAAACAACCTATATGTCCATCAACAGGAGAGTGGATAAATCGTGATGGATTCATACAATGGAATAGTATGTGGCAATAGAAAATATACACTTCTGATGCACATAACAATATGGATGACTTTATAGAATACCATTGAGTGAAAATAGCTAGATGCCAAAGAGAACATACTACCTGTAATCTATTTGTATGACGTTCACAAGCTGGTAAAACTAATTTACAGGGCTAGAGATCATAACAGTAATCTTTGAAGAGGTAATAACCAAGAGGTGGCATGAGGGAGTGTGCTGAGATTCTGAATTGTTCTATGTCTTGATTTAGATGGTGGTTAAACATACAGCATGCACATGTATATCTATGTAGATGTGCATACAACCCATGGGAGAAGAGAATTTTAGGAAGAAAGCCTTATTTTTTAAAAATTTTGTCCTCAAGGAGTTTAACAAACCAATTAATTCTAGGGATCAGTTCTATATTTTTCTTAGTTTTTCAGCAGGCGTATAGAAATACAGAAATACCAAGTGTACAACCTGGGAGCATGGCCACTATTTAGCCTTACTCAGACATTAGTCCTAGGATCTACATCTTCAAAATTGTGAAGTAGTGCAAAAAGATGAAGACAACTCATGGATGACACTGGATTTGTTAAGAAGATGTCAGAGACTGGTAGTTTCTGAAATTAGTTTCTTCCCTGATTCATTTACCATTTTCCCACCTTCATTAGTGATGAATAATAATGTTAAGATATTTTTACTCTATTTCATCTGTCACCTGTTTTACTCTCTTTTTAATGTACCAGAATCTGAAACTGTCTTGATGATTTACTAAATATCTGTGTCATCCTTATATTAGTTATCTATGGCTATTGTAAAAAATTACCATAAACTTGGTAACTTAAAACAACATAAATTTATTCTCTCACAGATCTTAAGGCCGTAAGTCCAAATCAGTGTCACTGCACTGAAATAAAAGTGTCAGCAGGGCTGGGCTACCTCCAGAAGCTCGAGGATAATTTGTTTTTTTTGCCTCCTCTAGCTACTAGTGGCTGCCAGCACTCCTTGGCTAGTGGCTGCATCATTCCAGTCTCTGTCTCTGTGGTTATATTGCCTTCTCCTTTTATGTCTGGGTCAAATCTTTCACTTCTCTCTTATAAGGATACCTGTGATTGCACTGAGGGCCCACCACATAACCCTGGATAATCTTCCCATCTCAAGATCCTTAACTTAATCACATCTGAAAGATGCTTTTCCAAATAAGGTTAACATTTACAGTTTCCAAGGATTAGGATCTGATATCTTTACATGGCTATTATTCAGCCTACACATCCCTCTACCAGAATGTAAATTCCATGGGAACAGAGCCTTTGTACGTTTTTTTCACTTCTGTGTCTTCAGGGTTTAGAGGAGTTGTGAACAAGAATACCTGGTACATAGTAGGCAGTCACTAAATATTTGTAAATTTAGTTACTTTTTTTTTTTTTTTTGAGACAGGGTCTCATTGTGTCATCCATGCTGGAGTGTGGTGACACAATCACTGCTCACTGCAGCCTTGACCTTCCGGGCTCAAGTGATCTTCCTACCTCCGCCTCTGAGTAGCTGGGACCACAGGCACCCACCACTATGCCTGGCTGGGTAATTTTTGTTTTTTAAAGTTTTTTTAGAGACAGGATCTTCCTATGTTGCCCAGGCAGGTCATGAACTCCTGGGCTCAAATAACCTTCCTGCCTCGGCCTCCCAAAGTGCTGGAATCACAGGTATGAGCCACCATGTCTAGCAATCACTGAATATTAATGAATCACTTTGATCATCTTCCTGTGGAATGGGGAGTTTTTGTTTTATTGAGAAAGACATACCTATTACCATTAGCTGTAATTTATAGTGATAAGTTTTGGCTTATCATCAGAGATAATATTTTAATAACCAGGCCTATTCACCTACAGGCCAGGTTGTTTCATAAAGGAAGAAATTCTTTGAATGTGGATGTATTCAAATAACATTTGAATAATTATCTGTTAGAGATGCTATAAAAGATATTTTATACAATGTCTAGAATTCTTATAAACCTTTTGTCTATTACTTTTAAAAACATTGAAGACCATTCCTCTAATTTTTGACCCCGTTAAGAGCATTGTACATGACAATCCACAAAGATATATTCTTTTTGGTGGATCAGCTCTATTTTTCTTTAGTATGTCAGGGTATCATACTGGAAGCTCTCAATGCTAACATGGTCCTCCTCACATAGAAAGTTTTTTTTTCTTTTTCTTTACAGAATGGCTCTAAGTCTTTAAATTATAACTTTTAACCCAGAAACTTACCATATGTGTAAAATATGATCACTAAAATAATGCAACTTTTTGTTTTGTATAACATTATCCTATTGATGTACCCATATCCAAATGAATGTCTCTTAATCAGAGCAGTCATCTCAGAAATTGATGAGTGAAAAATGAGAAATTTTCTTCTAGACTTCCCTTCATATAAAATCACATATGAAAACTAGGCCTATGAGTTTAGCTAAATCTAGTTTTTGGCCAAAGTAGTTATGTCGGTTGGAATTTTTTTGTTTGTAAGTAACAAAATACACTACCAAGGTACCTTATTATTATTTTCCATAACAAGAAACCTAGAAGATAGGCTGAAAAAGTGTAGTAGTTCCAAAAATCCTGTTCTTACCCAATAATAACAGCAAAGGAAAGGAGGAGGAGGACTCTTCTGTATCTCTCCTTTTTTCTTTTCCTTTTTTTTTAAAAATAGTGGGGGGAGGGTTTTTTTACAAATGTCTTCCAAAGGACACTGTCTTCTGTCTCATTAGTCAGGTGGATCACATAGCCATCTAAGGAAGACTGGAAAAGAAATTTTCTTGCATTTTAACTGCCCTTATGTACAAGAAGGGGTTAAGTCTGTCCCCAATGGAAGTAGATTCTTCACACTAACAAGTACATATCCTCTTTCTTCGAATTCTTATGAACAAATCTGGTGAATCGAAAATGGGTGGTGGCAATGGTGGTGGGGGACTGGGGAAAGAATTGGGTACTAATACTTAACTGGGTACCTATAATTGTGGGCTAGCCCTACCTGCAGATGAAGAGACTGAGGTTCTACATACAAAACTTATATAAGGTAAATTGGGTAGAAAGTAGTGACGCTTCCAGCACGGATCGTCATCTAATGATGATGGTGACGATGACGGTGATAATTACACTGGTTAATATTGAGCGCTTACTACACACCAGGCATTGCACTATCTACTTTATGCTGATTATTTCATTTAATTTTCAACCCTACAAAGGCAGTAGTCTGTTTTATAGATGAACAAACTGAGGCTCAACGACATGTATCTAGTAAACCTGTGATTAAACTCCAGTGTTGCCTCCAGGTCTGGGCATTTCTTTACACTGTTCTGCTTCCCTGTTCTAATGCCCATATGGTCTCCAAGACTACTGCCTCTGGGCTAAGCACTTTGTTAACTTAAGATACTTCATCTGCAAAATGGGGATAATTACACTTTATAATTCCTAAGAGTAGTAAAGGTAATAATAAATTTAAAGTGATTAACAATGAAACAAACATAGCAGGACAGCATTATTACTTTTGAACTTATCTCACTATATTGTAATTTTCATTTATGCCGTTTACTTACGCTCCTGGACTGAGATTATTCAGGGCAGCAGTTCTTAAATGTTTTGGACTCAGGGCCTCTCTATAATGTTAAAGAATTACTGTGACCTCCAAAGAGCTTATGTTTATGTGGGTTACACCTATGACTACTGCATTGAAATGAAAACTGAGAAATGTTTTAAAACAACAACCACAAGCTCCCTTAGCTGCCAGAGATGACGTCGTACACAAAGCATATCCTCCAGGAAACGGTATACTTGTCTGTATTATCATGAAAATTGTTCTGAGGTCATCGGGATTTCCTGGGGTCCCTAGACCATACTTTATGAGAACTGCTGCCTTAGGGTAAAGATGGGGTGCCCGGAGGTTGGCGCTCAGTAGCGTTTGATGAACGAACCATGGGAGCCTGGGGTTGTTCAGATGAGGAAACCGAGAGTTAAAGGGGCCGAAATAAGCAGCGCCAGAGCTCCACTGTATTCACGGCCGCTACTGCGGCATCCCGGCAGCCTCGGCCCTTAGCAGATGTCCCCTCATCCGCCCCGAGGCACCCTCTTCCCTAGTCTGGTTTTTCAGGGGCCATCTCTGGCGCGCCCCGCCAGGCTGCCGGCGTCCCTGGTGCCCGGAGACAGGCCCCGCCCCGCCGCCGGTCCTCGAACTCCTGGCTGCCAGGCAACCCTGGCGCATAGCCCGGGCTTCACTGCTCCACCCCGTCAGGCTGAACCATTCCCTTCAGAGACTTTCTCAAGAGGGAAGGAGAAAAAAGAACTTGATGGAACGCCTGAAAGCTGTTCTGCTGCCGTTTTCTCTCCTTAATTTGAACGAACACTTCTTTTCTTCTTCTAGCCAACTACCTCCTGAAGGGCAACGCAGCAATTCGCCTCTCCCGCCAGCATGTCCCCCCCCACCAGTCCAGGGCCGCGAGTAGTTCGGCTCGTCAGGGAGGCCGGCGGTCGGCGCGGGTTGGCTCTGAAGCGGGGGCGCGCGCCCGACGTGCGCGTAGGGGGCGGGGCCGCGCGCAGAGGGCGGGGAGGTGGGCAAGATGGCGCCTGCCGAGTGATCCTCCTCGGATCCCTCCTGCCGGCGCGGAGACACCGGGGCGGGGGTCCTGCAGCCGCTACCTCCCTTCCTCCTCTCCCCCGCCCCCGGAGCCTTCCTCCTTCCCTTCCCCCCTCCACCTCGGGGGGCGGGCCTGGTTCTCGGGACACCATGTCGGACTCTGAGGAGGAGAGCCAGGACCGGCAACTGAAAATCGTCGTGTTGGGGGACGGCGCCTCCGGGAAGGTCAGTCCTCGAGCAGGCCCGCCGTCCCTGGCCTGCAGGAACCCCGGCGCTCCCCGGCCTCCTCCCCGCCGCCCGGCGTCGCCTAGTTACCCCAAGCTCTGGGGCTTCTAGGCCCGGGCCCGTCTGGTTGTGTGGCCTGAGGCCAGACACGAAATGGGCGCTTGGTGAAGGCCGACGCTGTCCAGCTCCCCCTTACAAAAAAGTCACTTCCTAACTCGCCGTCTGGATTGCGAACTCCTGCAAGACTCAGGCCAGCCTTTCAGCTTCCCGCCTCTCAGGACTGGCAGGGATTTGCCAAGGCATCTTAGCTCCTCTTACTTGTAGTCCAGGTCACACTTGCTCCTCCCCTCCCACCCCCTTTACCGTTTCTGATGCTTCCACTGCACCGTGAGCCCCCAGGAGCGTGACTCTGGGATCAGTATTTCCCGGGTGAGAATAGGGGGCTCCGCCACTTAGTCGTCGAGTCATTGGAGGGCAAATTGCTAATCAGTTTGAGCTTCATCTGTAAGATGGGTATTGAAAAGGGCCGCCGCAAAGGGAGAAATGTGAAAATACATATTAAATGTGAAAATACACATAAAACCTTTAGAGCACAGTGTCCACTCTATACACGTTAGTTGCTATTTTAGTATCATACCTGTTCATCACCTCTGTTTCCAGCTCAGCACTCGGTACAAGCAGTCGGTCAACAAGTGTTTATAGAGCTCCTGTTATGGGCAGGATGCTGAGGCTAGAGCTGCTTGCGTGACAGAAGGGATCCCTGGTCGAATGAATGAGAGTATCAGGCAGCATCAGTCTTATCATCTCCTAGGCAGCGGCTCCTACCCCAAGGTTGTGAAACTCCTGAATGGACTGAAAAGTGCCCGGTGCTTGCTCTGGGGAGACGGTCCATAAGATCTCAGAGAGGTCTATGATCCCTCCACCAACAAAGTGAAGAGCCTCTACCCGGATGCCTTCTTACGTATGCTTCTGTCAAAGGCGCCAACACTTTCTGGGATTATTGCTAAAGTTTATCTCCCCTCTACTCCCCTCCCTTATCCCAACCATAGTCTAAAGAAACCCAGGCACTGTTTCCTGTTGAAGGCTTCACATTTCCCTGTTGCTGGTCGCAGTTTGGACCCTGGTTTCTCTGGTGACGACTTCTCTTTGCATCCTCCCTGGCATAGCTGCTTCTGCCTTTGGTTCTGACATTTGAGTTTCGAGGTCCCCCGGGAAAGATGTAAAATTTCATATGCAAAATTTGGAGTATTTTGTTGTTTTTTTTTCTTCTTGGATCCTTTGTTACAGATTTTTAAAGCTGAGGAAAACAATATGCTATGATTACATTTAAACTTTGGGGGAAGAAAGGAATTTGGGGTAACTTTTCTTTTTAAAGTATATTAATTTTTGTATACTTAGTAAACTTTTCGAATGAATGAATTGCTATAAATAAATCATCATTGTTTCTAACACCTTTATTCAATAAAAAGTTTGTTAGATTTTTATAGTTTCCTCATCATTTAGATTTTCTTTTGAAGGCCGTCTACAGTTTTGGCTCTTAAATTTTACTGTATTCAATTCATAACTGTTCTTATTTCCCTTTTAAAATGATAATGACAACGCATAACATAATACATTTGTAAAAAGACACAAAAATTGCTGGTTATCCTATATGCTATCATAATTCTTTAAACTTTTGTTCATTTTTCTAACAGTATTTATTGTACATATATTACTCAGTGAAATTTGTTCATAATTTTGGGTCTGAGTTTTTTATTTAACCTATCATACACGTTTTCCCTTTGTTGCTGATTTAGTGTGAATAATTACAGTTTTTTAGTTCTGTTTAAAATTTTTTCTGGTATAGGACAGCATAATTTTTTTCACTTCCATGTTTTAGAGTTAGTATTATCATTCTGCTTCAAAGGATAACAGTAATATTTTTTATGGTGCTCTGACTTAATCTTCATCATCTTGCCTAAATAACTTATTTTAAAACTGTAACAGTTTTTTCTAATAGGAACTTCCAGACGCAGACATCTGACACCTAACCTTCTTTCATTATTCTTAAATCAAGAATTTTTTTCTCCATACCCTATTAAGTTCTCAAATACTTGGCAGCCACCAACATTCCCATTCTTTTTCCTTTATTGTTCTTTTCTTTGTGAACTCAGCCTCTCTTTCATTCTTATTTGTATCCTGATTTAACTCTTGGCTCTTTTTTCCTAGCATTTGTTTTTCCTGCTCAATCTAACTCTGAGCATTTTTCAACACACTGACAGATGCAGTAGAGTATTGAGATGATGACTTAACAGTTTCTCCAAGAGAAATTTAGCTCCTCCCTCCAGTATCACGTGTTTCTATTTCTTTCCTTTTCTGATTCATATTTTTTCTTTTATTACATAATCTCT
Organism: Theropithecus gelada; assembly: GCF_003255815.1. Classification (NCBI taxonomy): domain Eukaryota; kingdom Metazoa; phylum Chordata; class Mammalia; order Primates; family Cercopithecidae; genus Theropithecus; species Theropithecus gelada. Next base: position 12,376,805 of record NC_037672.1, on the reverse strand, counting down.
TAAGAGCTTTTTGAGGCAAAATATTCATTTTTTCTGTCTTTCCAGTGTTTGTAAATGTAGTATGGTTAAAAAATGTTCGTAGAAATTTACCAAATCAAAAATGTTAGTAGAAATTTTCCAAATCAAAAAATATAAAGATTCAGATAAAAATATTTCTGATATGGAAGCTAGTTGTTCACTTAATACCTGTAATTAAGAAGGATATTTATAGAGTGACTTGAGAAATTATTGAATGTGTAAGATTGCATGCAGTCTAGATAATTGAAGAGAAAGTGACCAACACTGGTTCAGTTGATTCTCTGTTCAATTTTTATCTCAAGATATTAGGAGATGATATAGTAAGAACTTGCTTTAATACTCTGTATGTTCCCAGTAACCTGTATTTTTGACAGTTTATGCTCGATTCCAGTTGAAAATCCCAACTTTATATTTGCCTCAAAAGTGTGAAAGCAGGGCTTTCAAAATCTAGAAGTCACTTTTTCAGGAAAAGAAACTTCCTTAGAAGTTTTCTGAATACTCCTTAATATGAAAATATTGAACTCTGCGGTTCTTTAAAATGAAAAATTATCTCAAATGACATTATGTGGCTGTTACACATGCCTTCAGTTTCTCTTTGACCTTTAACTATCAGTCTATTAAATATTTTGAATTACCTGTAATAATATAAGTAGTGATAGTTATTTTTTTCTAGAATTCTGAACCTCATCAAAGATAATTTTGTGGTGTAAGTTAGATAAGGTCAGTAGAATAATATAGTGTAAATGAGAAACAAAAGTCTGTAAAAAGAAATACCTGTCTTTTCAATTCTGATCTCTCAGTTTTGATATTGTTACATGTGTCAAAAATACAACAACTGTGTTTGTTGCTAGATGTCTAGCAGAATATCCTTCACATGGTAGTGCTCAACAAATACTTGGCCAATTATCTTAGAAATTTATTACAAATGCTGGGTGTTTAAACACAAAAATATTTGGAATTACGGTGTCCAAATTGCCATTTGTGTGAAAAATATTGTTCTGTGTAAAAGGAAATTTAGATGAACTTGCTAAAAGGAATTGAAGTTTGGCCAAATTTTCTTTTGCACTGTTGTACTACCTATGTCATAATGAACTGTAATCAGCTGTCTTAGAAATTTTATCTTAGTTTTCATTATTTTAAGAGTTGACATGTAATTTTAACTTTTAAAATAGAAAACAGCTATTTTCTCTTACCATAGAGAGTCTGTCTTGAAGAGCATAAAAGCTAAGTGAAGTTGCCTTTCTCTTTTTTGGAGGAAGTTTATAAATAAAAATAGTGCATTTAAAATGTTTAAGAATTTGTTGAGTTATTGTTATTTATTTGTTACTAGAAAATTCTTCTTTTGCTTTGATAGGAAATGATACTTTAAAAAGAAAACTCCAGAGTTTTTGACTAAAACTTTGAGTTTCTATTTAAAAAAATGTATATCTGTTCTGGTTATAATAGCTTGTGACTTCTTGGCATTATGGTTCTTGGATGGAAAATATTCATTTTGTCTGCTTTATATTAATCTTCAAAATACCAACTTCTTTATTTAAAAGATACATATTGTCACAGTCATTCTTTAGGGTCATTTTCAATTAACATCTTTAAAAATAAAGAAAAATTACACATGATACTTTTCCTGTGGGGAAAAGAAAAATTCTGTAAGCAGGTTTCTCCCTCCTTAATTAATGCTTCTTATTATTAGCTGAGGGCTCAGCTACCCTTAGAATATTTAGCCTCAGAAACTGATCTAAGTTAGATAAGATCTTTAATTATGTTTTAAAATAATTCAGATCTTTATTATTATTATTATTTTTCTGTTGATAACTCTCAAATTCTGATTTTCAGCAAGGAAAAGGATCTTGACAAGCAGGGGATTTAAAGAGATCTAACCCATTAGTTTATTGTCCCTACTGATAGCTGCTGGCCAGTGAAATTTACCTGGTGGTGTTAAGTCTCTCCCGGCCTTGTAACTGATTAGAACTACTTAAAGTTGCTTGTTGGATTAATTGGAGTATACATGTTAAGATTGCTTAATAAGATTTAGTAGTGGTCTTATGATTACGTTTCTTTAATGAATTAATTTTGACATTCTGTGCGTCAATTTTTTAGACCTCCTTAGCTACGTGTTTTGCTCAAGAAACTTTTGGGAAACAGTACAAACAAACTATAGGACTGGATTTCTTTTTGAGAAGGATAACATTGCCAGGTAAGAGACTAAAAAGTCTTAACGTAGAAGATTATAAAAAAATCTTACCATAAATGCCATAAGAAAGAAATGTGTAAAATTTTGGGGGCTGCTTCTACATGAAGATGTATAGAATCAGTATATTTATCTTAGGGAGGTTAACTTTCATCACAATCTATCATGAAGGCATATTGTCCACGGGTGTGAGAAAAAGTTTATATACTCTCCCACTCCTTCCCTGTTTTTAGCTACTATACATTTTTTGAGGATAAACAATGGTTGCTTATAAAATTCTGAAAAGCTTTTAAAAAATTAAGTGCTATACATTTGTCAACAGATATTGTATTAACAAAATGTGAAAAGATTGGGAAGGATTATTTTTTAAAATATTATTTTGATTTGCCTCTACTTTAGTTTTTTTGTTTAAAGTTGGAACAGAAGTATAATGTAGCTATGGAACTTCTGTGCTCTAATATGTGAATGCTGTTTTATGCAAGGCAGCATGAAATTGCTGGCATTTAATAGACCACTAAAATTTAGGGTCCCTAGGCACTCATAAAAATACAGTTTGAGCATTCAAGATGTTTCACTTCACCATGCAAAGAAACTATTTAGATGCCAGTTGCAGCACATTTTGTGGGAAATACGGGGAAATAATAACAAAGAAAGAGTGGTTTATGTTTTAAGTTAGTTTCTGAACAATTGGGGCTTTAAAATGCTGTCCTTTTAATTTCAATGGTTAAATTATATGTTTAAAGTATTTTATTAAAAGCAGTTTATCTTGATTGACTTTATAAACCATCCGTCCCTCTCCTCTGTGAGGAAGCACATTTGGAGAAAACAGTTGCAAGTGTAATGTCAGATTCATGTACTGAAATGTGAGTGATATAGTGGGAAGGGGTTTAATACATTCCAATTATTATTGAAATATGTTAACCTCTCAGACACCCCATCTATCAGACAACTCCCCATGAAAGTTTTAGAGTAGCTAATGAAAACTCTTGGTAATGGAGGTATTCTTCTTATCTCCTTAGTAATATACTTTTTTATATTTTGTGATGGTTTGTATTTGGCTACCAGTGAAAAATAGATTAGGAGATATCCCATGAGAAAAAAAATAATTTCAATTTTTCCATTACTGGGTTATTGTTCAGCAAGAGGTTTAAGGAGAAACATATGCGTACTTTGTTTCATTTGTATTTTCTTTTAATGTATCCAAAACTGAAAACGTCATTTTAATTTTATTATTCTTCGTCTTACCGATAATCTATGCTGCATTCAGAATTCTTAATAGCAGTCACTAGCCGAATACATACACAAATCACATAATATAGAGGCTGGAAGCTTATTTTTGCAGCAGTTTTTTTCACAGATGCCAGTTGTACGCAGAGAGTCTCAATATAATATTTTGCTATTAGCTATTTTGTTTTGATGCTTAATTTGAAAAACCACCACACCAACTTTTTGTCTCATTACTTTTAATATTTCTCATTTTTTAGTTGAAAAACTTAAATAAAGAAACAAGTACCTACTCAAATATTAAAAACAAAGACTGGTTTTTAGACATTTCATACAGGCGATATATGTGATGATTTCTGACCTGTAGCACAGCACTACCAATTTAAAAATTTTGATTACTTTGTAAAAAATATTTGATATTCTTGAAATCTAGATTAATAGTATAATATTTTAGACTTACACAGTACTTAGGTTAAAAAATGAAATTAGGGCATGTATACTCTTAATGAATGTATATTTTAATTTTCCTAGTTAAGTTTTTATTTTGATGGTAAAGTTCCAGAAAAAAAGTTCTATTTTTTTTTAAGGCAGTTGGTTTTATGCTACTTAACAGACTCAAACTTACGGTAGAAATTTCAGTAAGAAAAAAATATTTTAATGTATTTTGTTTTTATATAATTAATAAGTATATTAAGAAATGAGGTGAATAAATTACAAGGTTTATAATTATTCTTTATATACTTTAAATTCATTATAACTGTCAAATGTAGGATCATTAATATATCATTAGCTGAATAAAACATTACAGGTAGCTTTATTGAATTTATAGCATAGTCAGTGAATCTAATATTTGTTAGTAGTCTAGTAAGTCCTCTGACCAGTTAGATTGTTAGGGGTGTAAACCTCCTGTCCATCTATTTACGTTCTCTTCATGCAAGTTTTCAAGATCATTACTTTGCAAATACTCATCCATTTTAGTATATTTCATGATCCGGTATGCTGTATAGTCTGGATGCAACCACTGTGCAGATTTTACTGCTTAAAATAGTGTATCTGTTAGTCAGAGATTCTGCTGATAGAGCTTCTTAAGAGTCTTAGTCAAATACTTTCAGGAAGCTTGTGGGTACAGTCCAGTAAACAGCGTTCTACTGTGAAAAAGATTTCTAAGTCTTTAGTACAAGAAGTGGGCAGACTTGTGTTTTTAGTTCCATCTTGACTATGCAGCACTTTAAGTAAGGTTAACCAAGGCACCAAGTGTACTTTTACAAGGTCACTGTTGAATCCTCTTGGTGGCTTTAATTCATACCAAAAGCAACTTACCTGTGTTTTGTCACCTCATTTATTTTATTTTTTCTTCTAGTTACATGTGTAGCATTTTGGGTTTGGGATTAGATTTCTGACAATTTCCTTAATGTTCTGTATCGGTTAGAAATTTGTATTAGATAGATTCTTGATTTAAACAAAATTATAATATTATTTGAATATTCTTATATAGCTTTATAGGTGTGTCATCTTGAAAATATACTAGGAGAATTCATATGTTTATGCCTGCAAAAACAATAATGAATATTGATTTGAATCATATCCTCATGCGATTTTGCTCCTCAAATAAGGAATCTACATTTTATTTTTAGCTTTATGTGTTAATAATCCTAAAATTAAAATGTGGAGTTAAAAATATATTTCTAGATATAAGAAGTAATATGAAGTTAATATCATTTGTTGAAACTGTAAAGATAGTAATTTTTTGTTAGCATTCTATATTAGTGGACTATCAGTAATTCGTAGCTATTTTTATTTCTGAGTCACTATAATTTATATGTTTAAAAAAACAGGCAAACACTGACAACAGAGTTTATTTGGAAAGGCAAGCATTTAAAAAGTATCCTCAACACATGAATATGGGAGACAATTGGATAGATAGATAATTTAGGGTCTTGATATGATTGTAGTCAGAATTTGAAAACATGTAATGAAGATCATGTTCCTGAAATTGTAGTCAAAGTGTTCACAACACCTCATTCAGATAGGATCTGAATATCAGAACTTACGAAGAAAGCTTTATATTTTTTGTTGTGAGGTTAAGCAATAAGGACTATTGACTCTGAAAAAATGGGATTAAACACCTTTTAGTGCTTATTTAGTATTGCCTAAAATCTTCCTCTGTAAAAGTTAGTATTGTTAAGCACTGTCTTTTGAAGTAATCAAATAACTCTAAAGAGTTGTGCAAGTAAAATGAATAGCCTACTGCCTGCTTAGGGGTTTCTGAAACTATTATATATACTTCTTAGTGATGGCTAGCCCTTTCTTATCTGCTTAATTTGAGACAGCATTATAGAAGAATTATTTCAGCCTTGAATCTCAAAAAATTTAGATTTTTAAGAAATTCGATTTGTATAAGTTTTTGGACACATCTTAGTCTGTGACGTTTTGGTTTTTGTATTCATAGGGCTTTAAGAACATTTTGGTCATTAGTGTAAGTGTAGAAAGTATGTGTCTGTAGGAATAATGGTGGTGATAAAACATTAGCGCTCATTAATGCTAATGGAAGTTCCTCGTGGAAATCCTCTGCACGGTGGCAGATGGAACAACCTATGTTTAAATAATGGAAAGATTGTAATACAAACTCACCAAAATTTAGAAAACTGTGCTGGTTAATCAAATGTCTTTTTCTTTTCAGTTGCATAGTTAAATGGTATGACTAACTGTCTCTGATTTTAGTGTTTTATGTTGGCGTATAAATTTATATCTTTATAATCTTTTTTTGAAATGAGATCATTTTTCAGTTTCTAACCTTTTATTTTATTTTCTTTTGATTTGCAAATCATTCAGAAAGTGGTAATTGAGACTCTGGAGAAAACTCCATAATCTTATGAGGGATATAGTTTAAAATGTTCAACTAAATAGCATAGTTTGGCTTTTGTAAGCATACTCATCAGTTGCATTGAGAAGAGAGAACAGCTTATCTCATAAATTTTTGTATCAACCAAATATTTTACAAAATGCATGAAAGGATTTTAAAGATTCCCTTTTAGAATGCTTTTATAATGCTCATAGGGGAAGATGATTAGTTACACTATTTTATGAAGGCTTGGAAGTATACATAGTTTGTTTAAATGGAAATGCTTTGAACAAGTTTGAATACATTGTAATATTTAGTGATATACATGGTATGTATCCTACATTTGTTCTGAATAGGGCTATCAAATGTGTTTCTATTTTATGGGTTAAATTTGAAAACACAATTTTTTGGTTATGTTTGCCATATCCTAGAGTAGCTGACAATCACATTATAAAAAGATTCATTAATTTGAGCTGAAATTATGGGTGCATTTTTATAGTTTGCTATTATTCCATGAGTTTTAGAACCCATAGAGTTTAGAACCTGCAACAAAATTCATATATATGATTGGATGGTTGAGTATTTAAAGCTTCAGTTTTTATTTCTAGAGTACATTTCTTGCTCCATGGATGTGTGTTTCATTCTATTCTCTAAGAAAAACGTTTTTCTAAGGCTTAAGTTTATAAATTAAAGCTTACTTTGTTTTGTTTTGAAAGTGATTGTAAATATGGTTCCATGGAAATGGAGTAAAAGGATAAAACTAGATTCTCCACTATGATTTCTTTTGACATTGTTTTCACAATTCCAAATATCATGTGAGCCTGTACATAAAGGCAAATTGGGCTTAGTTTCTTATTGTGACTTAGTATTCTGTGATACTGTGTCAGCTGTTGTATTGTTACTTAATTTTTTTGATATTTTTATATTCATTTTTTATATTCTAGGAAACTTGAATGTTACCCTTCAAATTTGGGATATAGGAGGGCAGACAATAGGAGGCAAAATGTTGGATAAATATATCTATGGAGCACAGGTATGATATGAATTCTGATTATTCCAGTATTGAAAGTATAGCATTTACAAGCACATATGCAAATCTACACCCAAATGCACATACACACACACATACTTTCTTTCTAACTTTTTATCTGATAAGTAGAGAGAATAATTTTATGTTTGTGCTAGTCCTTTGGTTTCATTCTCTCCAAATTATGTTTGGAATGATTTGGGTGAGGGAATAGGAAAACTCTTTAACAGCTTTCGTATGGTATTTATATTACTAGGTGTTATTGTTAGCAGTTCAATAAATGCAGTGATAAATGATATTTTGATATTTATTAGCTGGTTTGGTTATAGTGACTACTTTTAAATAAACTGAATGAAAAATACAGGAATGAAAATTTAACTTCATTTTAAGTTACAAGGGACTAAAAGCATATCTATATGTCTATATTTTTGTGTAATGAATATTGATAGCTTTTCAGATTTAATAGACATGTCAATATTTTCTATCAGATAACTAAATATGACAGTGTATATGTGAAACACGTACAATAATTTATGATAATGCTGTATTTTCAGAAGAAAATCCATGTAGAGCAAGAAAAATGAAAGTGAAAAATGAAAAATGACCTGAATAATTACATAAATTTGGCCACATGAGCTTATATTCTCCACGAGCTTATATTGATATAATTTATAAGATTTTAAATAAAGTTATTATACAAATAGAAAATATACAGGGTGGTAATATACTTTAAAAAGTTAATCATTTCTCTCTGAGCATGTTCACTGAAGAATTGTCTTTTTAATATTTGGCAGATTGCTTTTGATTAAATGACACACTTTAGAAATGCAGTAATACTATTGAAAGTAATCATCCGATGAAGTAGAGAATATGGTATATAGCCAAATATTAAGTACGTTGTGCTTACTGAGCTCTGTATGTAATACTTGATGTGCTATTTCTTTATTTTTGCTTTTTTAAATTAGTGTGTATCTTCTACATCATCTGGGGACATAGGGGTAGTAGTAAAAATTTTTAGTTCTTTATTAGAGTTTGGTATTTTAAGTGGGACAAATATAACTTGGTTATGTGGAACCATGTTGCTGATAATAAATGATTCTATAGGGTGGAGATATAGTAGGTTAAGCACTGCTGTACAAAGTTTGGTTCATGTCAAGTACCATTGCCTTGATTGTGGATGAAAAATAGATTCTGATTTATTTTATAAAATATTCAGAGAAGGACAGTATGGTTATAGAGGCTAATATGGTTCTGAATCACATATAAAGGCCCTAGAGTTTTGATTTTTTGCATTGCTGATATAGAGATTTGGCACTTAATGCTCTTATCTTTTATACATGGTTCTTTGTCTCCTGCAAAATTTTTCTGTTCACATTTATAGCATTTTCATCTGTGGTTAAGTGACTTGATATTTTATGCATGTTCATTTTTCTCTTAAAAAGTACATCTCAGAATTTTGTGTATGGCTTTTTTGTTTTATTTATTTATTTATTTTTCTGTTTTCAACTGATTAAAGTGTATACTAAGCTAGATAAAACTTGCTGGACAGAGATTTGTGGGAAGCCACAGTTCTTGTTTCATTCATGTGGTTGATAACATGGGAAAATAACACTCTTATCTTTGTTCCATAAAATCTGTCTATAAGGCCACATATAGGATTTTTAAGAAAATGAAGATTCGATCTAACTTCTAATGAAATTTGACTCTTGGTGTCAAATGGAATAGTCTTTTATGATTTATAGGTGCAACCAGAGTTAGTGGAGAACAGGAGGACTTTATGCATTTCAGGGTAAATAATAATATATAATTCAATTAATACATTTTTCTTTCCTTAAAAATTAGGGGAATATTATGCCCATGTGTTGAATTCTATTAATTCTATCTTCAAATCATTAAAAATTTTATTATCTAATTTATTTAAATTATTTAAAATTTATTACTATTATATAAAAATTAATATTGATGTGAAATTTGTGTATTATAAAGTTAACCATTCTAAAGTGTAATAATCAGCTATACGCAGTGGCTCATGCCTGTAATCCCAGCTAATTGAGAGGCACAGGTGGGAGGATCACTTGAGCCCAGGATTTTGAGGTTTCAGTGAGCTGTGATCACACTACTGCACTTCAGTCTGGGTGACAAGTGACACTCCATCTTTAAAAAACAAAATAAATAAAAAATAAATTATATAATCAGTATCATTTAGTGTACTCACAGTATTTTGTGACCATTTCCTTAAGTCAGTTTTTGACAGTATATATTTTATGTTATTACAAAGCTGCCTACGATCAGCAGACATTAATGAGAACATTGGTAGACATTTCAAGAATTTCCATCTTTTTTGAAAGTCCATAAGTTTAGTAAAATGTCTTCATTATTTTTTAAGGTACTTTATTTCTTGGGAGAAAGTGAATGTTATATTTCTTAGAACTTGTATAAGGTTTCTATCTTGAAGGTACATACTGACTTTTTTCTCTTTTGGTAGTGCGTTTTATTGTTTATACTTTACGATTGCTGTGACACTTATATTCATGTACTGTGTTTTTATTAAACAACAATGTACAGTATTTCTGAGAAATTCATGAATCTTTCTATGAAATTGCCTGACAAAACTGGGAATTCTGAGATGATGAAATGAATTGTTAAAAATAGATGATAGGGCATGGGGGCAGGCACTTGTAGTCCTTGCTACTTGAGAGACTGATATGGGAGGATCACGTGAGCCCAGGAGTTTGGGGACTGGAGTGAGCTATGATCATGCCATTCTACTCCAGCCTGGGTGAAAGAGCGAGACTCAGTTTATAAAGAAAAAAAAAAAAAGGATGATAATATAATAATTTTTTCTGCTTTCCAGAGATTCCAAATAAATGCTGTGTTAAGTGCATAAAGTCATTGACCAGTGGTCTATTTTGTTAAACTATTTTTAAATTGTATATCCAGGCTAGAGAGGCTGTGACTCATTATTTACTACTATAAATTGGAGAAAATGTTACTTTTCAAAACCAGTGATTTCAAAAACATCCTGATAGCATTTTAATAAACTCAATAATTTTATATAATAATATAATTATTCTTCAAAGTAGATCTATATTGCTTCTGGAGTTATAGATGCTTTATATTACCTATCTCATGAGTACTTTAGATTTTGGTATACTACAGGACAGAAATCTTCCACAGAAATGTTGAGACAAGCTTTTTCAGGATATCGGTTTAATGTGTTATTTAGGGTTTATTTTAGGTTCTCTAACTTCTGTAACTTCTGTATTGTATATAGAAAGAATTATACATGTCTGGGTCGTTAAACTAATCAATCTGTTTCTTTAAAGCATTTCTTAGCATCTGCATAGAAGCTTATTTGTAGGCTGGGAGTTAACTTGGACCCAAATAAAACCGATTATTTTACCCTCTTCACTCCCCTTACCCCCAGCAACATTTAAACGTTAGCAGTAGCCTGTTGAAAGTGTTGGTGAAAACTAAATTGAATTGACACCCCAAAAAGAATTAGTGAGGTATTTTGACAAGAACTAGTTCTAAGAATTGAAATATGTCCCAGTTAAATTCCCAGATTTTAAATTAACTTAAAAATTTCTAGGAGTCTTTAGAAAGATGTTATAGGCGATTTTTCATAGTGGTTAAGAGCAAACACACAGTACATAGTGTTTAGTGCCCTGTAACCTGTGGCTAACAGAGGCTAATAACAAACCTCAGAGAAGGACTGGATGTTTCATTTTTGTAGCTCTTTCTGTCCTGGAATCTAAGTGGTTTGCAAACACTGACCCACTGAGCATAAACTCAATGAAGTGTAGTCACTTGTGAGGTAGAACATAACCACTATTATGTACCAGTGGCCCCACACAGATGAGCCTGCTTTTTAAGTACCAACAAAAGGATTTGGTGCCTACATGACAGCTAGGGAGAGGGTGCATCTTAAAACTGGACTCTGCAAGACCTTCTGCTCTCTTTTGCTGTAAGTTTTTTAGTTGGATATTTGCCAACTTATAACATGTTTGTGCACTTTCTTTGCGTGTTTCTTACAGGTTATACTTATAAAGCAAGATATATGTTGTTAATGGCTATTATATAATCTGTATGATTTAATTCATTTCTATATATAACTAAAAAACTAAAGCAGATTATTTGTCTTGCATATAAGGGAGAAAACAAATAACCTGCATTTTGGGACTGGGAAACCTTTCATTTTTTGAGAATGTTAAACAGTAACAGTGTGTGTACTGTGTTTAGCACATGTTACACTGAAGAACTATATCTATGCAATGCTTTACAAGACTGTTACTTGGTAGGCATCAGTGTTTGTTCTTTCAAAACTTCTATCAAGGCCAGGTCAGTGGGTCATAATCCCAGTGCTTTAGAGGGCCAAGGCAGGATAATTGTTTGAAGCCAGGAGCATGAGACCAGCCTAAGCAACATAGTGAGACCCTTTCTCTACAAAAAATTTAAAAAATTAGCTGGGCACTGTGGTATACACCTGTAGTCCTAGCTACTAGAGAGGCTGAGATGGGAGGATTATTTGAGCCCAGGAGTTCGAGGCTGCAGTGAGCCATGACTGCATTCCAGCCTGGGGAACAGAGCAAGACCCCATCTCTTAAAAAACAAAAATGCTGTCAATTATTACCTTGAAAATGGTATCCATTTGATTTACTCTCTCATAATGCTTATTAGATATGGTGGTGAGTGCAATAGATGAAAACAAACTACTATATAAACTAACATTATATAATATTTACTAAAAATCTTGATGTTTACAAAATACTATGGATGGTAGTATTTTCTTGGAATCGAAGTTGGAGGAAGGCAGTTAAGGCATAAAATGAAGGAAACTGTTGTTGAAGAGGGATTTGTTAAACTTGAAATCTGATTTCCAAAGGTCATGTAGAAGATTTGGGAAGAAGAGCAGCAGCTGAAAGGTAAATTGGGAAGTGGAAGGAAAGGATGGTATGGGGTTGAAGACATAGGAGAGAGATAAATGTCAGATATGTGGTTGATAACAAAAGTTATCTGGGACATGAGACATGGCGATGGATTTAGATGACCATAAGATTGCCAAGAAAATTAGATCTAGAAGTTCCCAGGTAGGTTGCAAGATGTATTCCATGTTTGAGGGAGTTGTACTTTCTTGTGGCTGAGAAGATTCCGATAGTTTTCTGGAAGGGATCAGAAGAGTTCTGGATTGATTGATGTGGTCAGAGACTTAGGGATTTGAGGGTGCTGGTATTTGAGGGATTTGAGGCTCCTGAAGAGGTGAGTACTTAGAGGTCTGGCTTTGAGGCTGGTGAGTAGAGGCCCTGAGAGTCAATAGTTTTGATAATGTGTGTCTTTTAAAGATTTGGTCCATTATATTTATATTGTCAAATTCGTGGTCACAAAGTTGTTTATATTATTTTTTTAATGTCTGTGGAATAGGTAGTGAAGACCCTTATTAATTAATGTTGTTAATATGTGTCTTCTCTCTCCCTCCCTTTGTTTTTGGTTAGCCTGACTAGGGGTTTGTCAGTTATACTGATCTTTTTTTAAAAACACAGCTTTTGGCTTTGTTGATTTTTCTCTGTTGTTTTCTTCTTTAATTTCAATTATTTCTTCCCTAATTTTTAATTACTTTCTTCTGCTCGCTTTAGACTGAAATTACTCTTCTTCCTCTAGTTTCCTACAGTGGAAGCTTAGATTATTGATTTTTCTGCTTTTCTAATATATGCATTCAATGCTAAACACTTTCCCTAAGCACTGCTTTTTCTGTATTCCACAAGTTTTGGTAGGTTGCATATATTTTGTTTTTGCTTCAAACTATTTTAAAATTATTTTTGAGACTTCTTTGATGCTTGTGTTATTTAGAATATATTGTTTAATCTTCACATACTTTGAGTTTTTAAAGCTATTTTACTGTTACTGATTTCTGGTTATAGTTTGAGAACATGGTTTTTTTGATTTCTGTTTTTACAAACATGTTAAGGTATATTTTATGGCCCAGAATGTAGTTTGTCTTGGTGAATGTTCCATGAGAGCTAGGGAATAGTGCATATTCTAATGAATACAGTAGTCTATAAATGTCAATGAGATGAAGTTGATTGTTAGTGTTGTTCAGATCAACTATACCCTTACTGATTTTCTGTTTGCTTAATGAAAAAAGTCTTCAACTCTAGGGGGATCTGCAGATTTGGAACTCCTTGCAGTTTTATCAGTTTTGGCCTCATATATTTTGATGCCCTGTTATTAGGTGCATATATAGAGAGGATTGTTATGTCTTCTTGGAGGACTGACTTATCATTATGCCAGTCTTGTCTTTAAACTTGATAATTTTCCTTATTCTGAAGTCTGCTTTGTCTCAAATTATATAGCTACTCCAGCTTTCTTTTTGTTAATGTTTTCATGGTGCTTTTCTATCCCTTTACTGCTAACCTGTCTGTGTCTTTATATGTAAGGTCAATTTTCCGTAGGCAATGTATAGTCGACTCTTCTTTTCTCATCTCCTTTGACAATCTGTCTTTTAACTTGTGTATTAAATTCACATACAAAGTGGTTATTGGGATAGCTGGGTTAACATCTGTCGTGTTCGTTTTCTATTCTTTGCACGTTTTCTTTGTTTATCCCCGCTTATTTACTTTCTCTGGTTTTATTTGAGTATTTTCTCTCCTGTTTTAGCATATCAATCATACTTCAAAATTTTTTTTAGTGATCGTTCTAGAGTTTGCAATATATATTTTATTTTATTTTATTTTATTTTTTTTTAAAATTTATTTATTATTATTATACTGTAAGTTGTAGGGTACATGTGCATAACGTGCAGGTTTGTTACATATGTATACTTGTGCCTTGTTGGTGTGCTGCACCCATCAACTCGTCATTTACATCAGGTATAACTCCCAATGCAATCCCTCCCCCCGCCCCCCTCCCCATGATAGGCCCCGGTGTGTGATGTTCCCCTTCCCGAGTCCAAGTGATCTCATTGTTCAGTTCCCACCTATGAGTGAGAACATGCGGTGTTTGGTTTTCTGTTCTTGTGATAGTTTGCTAAGAATGATGGATTCCAGCTGCATCCATGTCCCTACAAAGGACACAAACTCATCCTTTTTTATGGCTGCATAGTATTCCATGGTGTATATATGCCACATTTTCTTAATCCAATCTGTCACTGATGGACATTTGGGTTGATTCCAAGTCTTTGCTATTGTGAATAGTGCTGCAATAAACATACGTGTGCATGTGTCTTTATAGCAGCATAATTTATAATCCTTTGGGTATATACCCAGTAATGGGATGGCTGGGTCATATGGTACATCTAGTTCTAGATCCTTGAGGAATCGCCATACTGTTTTCCATAATGGTTGAACTAGTTTACAATCCCACCAACAGTGTAAAAGTGTTCCTAATTCTCCACATCCTCTCCAGCACCTGTTGTTTCCTGACTTTTGAATGATCGCCATTCTAACTGGTGTGAGATGGTATCTCATTGTGGTTTTGATTTGCATTTCTCTGATGGCCAGTGATGATGAGCATTTTTTCATGTGTTTGTTGGCTGTATGAATGTCTTCTTTTGAGAAATGCAATATATATTTTAAACTAAGTTTAGTGCTTCATGTGTAGTGCAGGTCCCTCAGAATATTCTCAGTTCATCCTTTTTGTCCCTTATGGCATGGCTGTCATTCATCTCACTTATCTATATGCTGTAATCATCCAGTACATTATTATTACTTTAAACAGTTGTATTTTATACCAATTAACAGTAAGAAAAATAATTGATACTATGTTATCTTCATTTTTTCCTTTTCTGATATTCACTCACTCTTTTTTTACATTCTGTATGATTTTATTTAAAAAATGTTAACTTTTATTGTGAAGTGGCAGTTTATAATTGGTTATATTTATGGAGTACAGAGTGATGTTATGATTTATGAATACAATGTGGAATAATTAATTCAAGCCAATTAGCATATTCATTATCTCAAGTCCTTATAACTTTTTTATGTTGAGAACATTTGAAATTTACTTTTAGCAATTTTGAAATGTATGATATGTAATTATTAACTGTTTTAACCACACTGTGCAATAATTCTCAAAAAAACCTTTATATCTCCTGAGATTTTGTACCCTTTGACTATTTCCCCATTTCCCCCAACCCCTAGCCTCTGCAACCACCAGTCTACTCCCTACTTCTGAGTTTGATTACTTCAGATTTCACATAAGTGAGAACATGCAACATTTGTCTTTTTGTGCCTGGCGCATTTCACTTAGCTTAATGTTTTCCAGTTCCATCCATGCTGTTGCAAGTGAGAGACTTTTCTTTTTTTGAGGCTTATAGTATTCCATTATGCATATATACTTCATTTTCTTTATCCATTCATTTGTTAATGGAAACTTAGGTTGATTACATAGCTTGGCTATTGTGACAGTGCTGCAACAAACATGGGAGTGCAAAAACCTCTTTGACAAACTGATTTCAAATCTTTGGGTAGATACACAGAAGTAGGATTGCTGGATCATATTCTTAGTTTTTTTTTGAGGAACCTCCACACAGTTTCCCCTAATGGCTATTCTTCTTTACATTTTCACTCAGAGTGTACAGAGTTCCCTTTTCTCTATATCCTCGCTGATACTTGTTATCTTTCATCTTTTTGATAATAGCCAATAGCCATTCTGACAGGTGTAAGAGGATAATTTTTTTGCTTTTAATTTGCATTTCTCTGGTGATGTTCAGTATTTAAAAAATGTATCTGTTAGTCATTTGTCTTCTGAGTAATGTCTTTACAGGTCTCTTGCCAATTTTTAAATTTAGTTTTTTGTTTTCTTGCTATGGAGTTGTTTGAGTTCCTGGTATATTTTGGATGTTAACCCCTTCTTGGATGTATGACTTGAAAATATTTTAATTTGTAGGTTGTCTCTGCACACTGTTAATTTTTTCCTCCTTTGCTGCACAGAAGCTTTTTAGTTTTCCCGTATTGGCTATTGCTTTTGTTGCCTGTGGTTTTGGAGTGAAATTCAAAAAATTATTGCCCAGACCAATATTTTGTAGTTTTCCCCCCTAAATTTTCTTGTAGTAATTTTGTAGTTTCTGGTCTTTGAAATCTTTACTCAATTTCGAGTTGATTTTTGTATATGTTGTGAGATATTGTTCTGCATGTGGATATCTAGTTTTCCGAAAACCATTTATTGAAGAGGCTGTCCTTTTTCCATTGTGTGTTTCTAGCTCTGTTGTTGAAAATCAATTGACTGTACATGTATGGCTCATTTCTGGACTCTCTCATTATGTTATGTTGGTCAGTGTGTCTATTTTTTGCCGGTACCATGCTGCTATAATTAATATAGCTTTGTAATATAGTTTCAAATCAAGTAGTGTGATGCCTGCAGCTTTGTTTTTCTTATGTGTTTGTGCTCATGATTGCCTTGGTTATTTGAGTTTTTTCCATGCTACTCATTTTTTCCTATGTAGAGTTTAGTTTTCTGACGCATATCATTTTCCCTCTCCCTGAAGAACCTCTTTTAATGTTTCCTTCAGAGCAGGTTTGCTGACAACGAATGGTCTATTTTTGTTTTTCTGAGAAGATCTTTATTTCTCCTTTACTTGTGATAATTTTGAGGGGTATAGAATTCTAGGCAGTTTTTTTTTTTAAATTTTAATTTTCTGCCAGTATTTTTTTTAAAATTATTATGCTTTAAGTTCTAGGGTAGATGTGCACAATGTGCAGGTTTGTTACATATGTATACATGTGTGATGTTGGTGTGCTGCACCCATTAACTCGTCATTTACATTAGGTATATCTCCTGATGCTATCCCTCCCCACTCCTCCCACCTGACAACAGGCCCCGGTGTGTGATATTCCTCTTCATGTGTCCAAGCATTCTCATTGTTCAATTCCCACTTATGGGTGAGAACATGCGGTGTTTGGTTTTCTGTCCTTGCGATAGTTTGCTGAGAATGATGGTTTCGAGCTTCATCCATGTCCCTACAAAGAACATGAACTCATCCATTTTATGGCTGCATGGTATTCCATGGTGTAGATGTGCCACATTTTCTTAATCCAGTCTATAATTGATGGGCATTTGGGTTGGTTCCAAATCTTTGCTATTGTGAATAGTGCCGCAATAAACATATGTGTGCATGTGTCTTTATAGCAGGATGATTTATAATACTTTGGGTATATACCCAGTAATGGAATGGCTGGGTCAAATGGCATTTCTAGTTCTAGATCCTTGAGGAATCGCCACACTGACTTCCACAGTGGTTGAACTAGTTTGCAGTCCACCAACAGTGTAAAAGTGTTCCTGTTTCTACACATCCTCTCCAGCACCTGTTGTTTCCTGACTTTTTAGTGATCACCATTCTAACTGCTGTGAGATGGTATCTAATTGTGGTTTTGATTTGCATTTCTCTGATGGCTAGTGATGATGAGCATTTTTCCATGTGTCTGTTGGCTGCATAAATGTTTTCTTTTGCGAAGTGTCTGTTTATATCCTTTGCCCACTTTTTGATGGGGTTGTTTGATTTTTTTTCTTGTAGATTTATTTAAGTTCTTTGTAGATTCTGGGTATTAGCCCTTTGTCAGATGGGTAGATTGCAAAAGTCTTCTCCCATTCTGTAGGTTGCCTGTTCACTCTGACGGTAGTTTCTTTTGCTGTGCAGAAGCTCTTTAGTTTAATTAGATCCCATTTGTCAATTCTGGCTTTTGTTGCCATTGCTTTTGGCGTTTTAGACATGAAGTCCTTGCCCATGCCTATGTCCTGAATGGTATTGCCTAGGTCTTCTTCTAGGGTTTTTATGGTTTTAAGTGTAACATTTAAGTCTTTAATCCATCTTGAGTTAATTTTTGTATAAGGTGTAAGGAAGGGATCCAGTTTCAACTTTCTACATATGGCTAGCCAGTTTCCCCAGCACCATTTATTAAATAGGGAATCCTTTCCCCATTTCTTGTTTTTGTCAGGTATGTCAAAGATCATATGGTTGGTAGATGCATGGTATTATTTCTGAGGGCTCTGTTCTGTTCCATTGGTCTATAACTCTGTTTTGGTACCAGTATCATGCTGTTTTGGTTACTGTGGCCTTGTAGTATAGTTTGAAGTCAGGTAGTGTGATGCCTCCAGCTTTGTTCTTTTGGCTTGGGATTGTCTTGGCAATGCGGGCTCTTTTTTGGTTCCATATGAACTTTAAAGTAGTGTTTTCCAATTCTGTGAAGAAAGTCATTGGTAGCTTGATGGGGATTTCATTGAATCTGTAAATTACCTTGGGCAGTATGGCCATTTTCACAACATTGATTCTTCCTATCCATGAGCATGGAATGTTCTTCCATTTGTTTGTGTTCTCTTTTATTTCATTAAGCAGTGGTTTGTAGTTCTCCTTGAAGAATTCCTTCACATCCTTTGTAAGTTGTATTCCTGGGTATTTTATTCTCTTTGAAGCAGTTGTGAATGGGAGTTCACTGATGCTTTGGCTCTCTGTTTGTCTGTTGTTAGTGTGTAGGAATGCTTGTGAGTTTTGCACATTGATTTTGTACCCTGAGACTTTGCTGAAGTTGCTTATCAGCTTAAGGAGATTTTGGGCTGAGACAATGGAGTTTTCTAAATATACAATCATGTCATCTGCAAACAGGGACAATTTGACTTCCTCTTCTCCTAATTGAATACCCTTTATTTCTTTCTCCTGTCTGATTTCCCTGGCCAGAACTTCCAACACTATGTTGAATAGAAGTGGTGAGAGAGGACATCCCTGTCTTGTGCCAGTTTTCAAGGGGAATGCTTCCAGTTTTTGCCCATTCAGTATGATATTGGCTGTGGGTTTGTCAAAAATAGCTCTTATTATTTTGAGATACGTCCCATCAATACCTGATTTATTGTGAGTTTTTAGCATGAAGGGCTGTTGAATTTTGTCAAAGGCCTTTTCTGCATCTGTTGAGATAATCATGTGGTTTTTGTCTTTGGTTCTGTTTATATGCTGGATTACGTTTATTGATTTGTGTATGTTGAACCAGCCTTGCATCCCAGAGATGAAGCCCACTTGATCATGGGTCGGTAAGCTTTTGGATGTGCTGCTGGATTCGGCTTACCAGTATTTTATTGAGGATTTTTGCATCGATGTTCATCAGGGATATTGGTCTAAAATTGTCTTTTTTTGTTGTGTCTCTGCGAAGCTATGGTGTCAGGATGATGCTGGCCTCATAAAATGAGTTAGGGAGGATTCCCTCTTTTTTATCAATTGGAATAGTTTCAGAAGGAATGGTACCAGCTCCTCCCTGTACCTCTGGTAGAATTCATCTGTGAATCCATCTGGTCCTGAACATTTTTTGTTGGTAGGCTATTTATTATTGCCTCAATTTCAGAGCCTGCTATTGGTCTATTCAGGGATTCAGCTTCTTCCTGGTTTAGTCTTGGGAGGGTGTATGTGTCCTGGAATTTATCCATTTCTTGTAGATTTTCTAGTTTATTTGCCTAGAGGCATTTATAGTATTCTCTGATGGTAGTTTGTATTTCTGTGGGATTGGTAGTGATAACTCCTTTATCATTTTTTATTGGATCTATTTGATTCTTCTGTCTTCTTTGTTAGTCTTGCTAGCAGTCTATCAATTTTGTTGATCTTTTCAAAAAACCAGCTCCTGGATTCACTGATGTTTTGAAGGGTTTTTTGTGTCTCTATCTCCTTTAGTTCTGCTCTAATCTTAGTTATTTCTTGGCTTCTGCTAGCTTTTGAATGTGTTTGCTCTTGCTTCTCTAGGTCTTTTAATTGTCATGTTAGCGTGTCAGTTTTAGATCTTTCCTGCTTTCTCTTGTGGGCATTTAGTGCTATAAATTTCCCTCTATACACTGCTTTAAATGTGTCCCAGAGATTCTGTTACGTTGTGTCTTTGTTCTCATTGGTTTCAAAGAACATCTTTATTTCTGCCTTCATTTCGTTACATACCCAATAGTCATTCAGGAGCAGGTTGTTCAGTTTCCAAGTAGTTGAGCGGTTTTGAGTGAGTTTCTTAATCCCAAGTTCTAATTTGATTGCACTGTGGTTTGAGAGACAGTTTGTTATAATTTCTGTTCTTTTACATTTGCTGATTTCACTTCGTTCTCTTCTTATTCGCATGGTTTCTGATGAGGTGTTCTCAGTAATTTTTCTGCTTTTTCATTTATGGATATTTTCCCTATTCTTCTAGCTTCTTTCAAGATTTCTCATTTTTTTTTCTTTTGAGCAATTTGAATATATGCCTAGATATAGAGTTTTTGGTATTTATGCAAATTGGTGTTCTCTGAGATTCTTAAATATGTGGTTTGTTGTCTAATTAATTTTGGCAATTTCTTGGTGACTGTTACTTCAAATACTCCCTAAGCTTGATTGTGTCTTCTTCTGATACTTCAGCTGTGTGTGTGATGCACCACTTCGGACTGTCCCACTGTTCTTTGGTGTTCTGTTTTATACATTGTTTTGTTCTTTTTGCATTTCAGTTGTAGAAGTTTCTATTATCCTGTCTTTAAGTTCACTGATTTTTTTTTCCTATGCTGTGTCCAACAATGTACCCAACAATGGCATTCTTTATTTCTGTTACAGTGTTTTTGATATCTAGCATTTTGTTTTTATTATCCCTTGTTTTATTATCCCTATCTGTGCTTGCATAATGTTTTCTTTTTCCTTTAGAACCCTCAACACATTAGTCATAGTTACTTAAAATTGCCTGTCTAGTAATTACAAAATCTGTTTCATATCATAGTTTGGTTCTGATGCTTGGTTTCTCTCTTCAAATTACCTTTTGAAATTCCTTGTAATTTTATATTGAAAGCTGGACATGGTATACTGAGTAATAAGATTCAGGTAAATAGACTTAGTGTGAGGTTTTACGTTGTGCTGTATTTCATATTTACTTTAGCTGTGGGTGCCAGAGGCATTGATTCCTCTAGTATCCTTGTTTTTGCCTCACAGTCTTTTTTGGTATCTCCAGAAACTCTTTAGGTGAAATCTGTCTTGCAGCTCTTTCAGATGTTGGTGCCCTGGTGGTGGTGTGGTAAAGTATGGGGGAGGAGAAGCATGCTATATTTTTATGATAAACTTTTAGTCTTTAGTGAGCTTGTATTTCGGTACTGTGACCTTCACTCGTGTTTCTTTCTCCTCCCGGTTAGATGAGACAGACTGGCTACAGGAGGCTGGAGTTGGGAACTTCTCTTTCCAGATGGAATACAATGTTCTGATTAAGCCATTTCTTCCGGAGAGTTTGCCTTTTTTGTGGCTAATGCTCTGGGCATATTTCACAATGGTTACTTTTCTCCTCTCTTCATGCCAGAGCCTTGAGAGGGTCTTTCTTGTTTCTTTACTGATAATCTGGTGGGATATCTGGAATCTGGTCGTATATCCATGCAAGTGTGGAGGTAGCCCCTAAGACTGAGGGGCCCTCTAGGAGTTGCTCACTCCTAAGCTAGACCTCAGTCAGCCTCCAGCAGTTTGTCAAAATTATCACTACTATTTCTAGAGGCTGCTACTCCAGGTAGGCAGATCTTGGCTGTAACTTTTTGGATTTGTTTGTCTTTCTAGATTTCAGGGTGATGATTTGCCTTGTAATATCAGTTTTCTGATGAGTCCAAGAAAAGTCACTGATTTTTTCTGTTTGTTCTGCCTTTTTCTTATTGTAAGGACAGGAGTGATGACTTCCAAGTTTATTTTTACATGTCAGAGTTGAAATTGAAGGTCCTATAATTCCTTTTATATTTTAACATTTTTAGTTTTCTCATTTTTTCATTTCAGAATTTCACCACAGTGGTACTAGTTATGATGGCAAGAACAAGGAAAAATAATAGTTTTTACATTATAAATGGTACTGAGAATATGAACAAGGAGATGTTTGTGTTGCTAGATAGCTAGGTGAGTGAACAGGAGTTTATCCTTCTATATTTTTTGTGAATCCTGAAAGATTTCTAGGAATCACCAACTGAAAAATGTTGGGACACATTTGTCTAGATCAGAGATTGGCAGATTTTTCCTGAAAAGAGCTAGATAGTAAATATTTTATGCTTTGCAGGCCATGTTGTCTCTGTTGTAGCCACTCAGCTCTGCAGTTGTAGCACAAAAGCAGCCACTGATAATACTTAAACAAATGATTGTGACCATATTTCAGTAAAAGTTTATCTACAGATACACAGTGTGGGCCAGATTTGACCCATGGCCATATTTACCAATTTGTGGTCTAGAAGAACAGTTTTTAATGTTTTTGTTCCATAGCTCTCATCCCGTACTGAATATCAGTAGATGGTGGCCATGTTTTATTTGCATATATTTTACCATATTCAGGTATTGTCCCATGTTTGGATAAAGGTTTTCATATATTAATCAAAAGGGTTCAAAAGGTCTTAAGAGGCAGAGGTCCAGGCTTTATTTGTGAGTTTAAAACCTACCTCAAAGTTGCCATAAAAATGTGATTCTTCTTCACGTAGTTGATAACAAAAAAAAAATCTACAATTGCATGTGGTATGTTAATTTTAAAATAAGTACTTTTATCATTTCGCTTTATAATGTAGGCATATCAGGTGTTTTAAAAGTGAGGTAACAAGTGTTGCCCAAGATCAATAGATGGGACCAGGACTGGAATCCAACAGCAACCTGAGTTCCAGTGTAGAGCTCTTTTCAACAAATAATGTATGATATCACCCATGGCAGTTGGAGCCATGTCATGGAGCCAGTAGATTGAAGATTAATCTTCAGATATTAGTTCTGGGGCTTTATTCTTAATAAGAAAAGTGAGATACTGTTTGTTTTAGACAATTCTATGTTGGGCATTATTTCAAACCATCTTGGAAGACAGACAGCAATAGATGTTCAAGTGACCAAAATGAACCCGATGAGTGATTTTGCATATTATAGAATATTTAAAGCGAAAGGGATCTTAGAGACCATCTAACTCAAATATCGAATTTTAGAGATAAGAAACCTGAGACATGGAGAAGCTAGGTAACTTGGGGGCCAATATGGTTTAATAAAAGAGAATAATAATCCTGGAAGGTCATAACAGAAGTATGCTAGGGCTGGCTTGCTCTAGCTTCAGAGAGTTAATTGTTAAATTTTTAGCAGTTTTTGTGAGCCAGTTATTAAAAACTTTGACAATGAAAAATTACATATAAAGTCACACATTGTATTAAAACAAAGGTATTTATATGCCTAATCTCTATCACTAATTATTTTGCTATGTATTTCTGTTATCTGTGTTCTTGAGGTTGTTTACGTCTGCTATATCTATATGGTGGAAATGTTTTATATTGGTGACCTCCCCAACTCTGTTCAGCGGGTGTCATATTGATAGCTTAAAAATGACCACAGGCTAGCATTTACACCATGAAAATTGGCAAACATTATGGCAAACTCACCCCTGCTGGGCCCTGAACCCCAAGCCAATTGATTAATATTTACCAGTGTCTCACTAGTTATGACTTCTGTGTTCTGTACTTATTTATGTGTTTAGTTTTGCTGCCAGACTGTGAGTTCCTTATGGTTTGGAACTTACATCTGTAGAATCCAGCACAATACTTGGAGTTTAGTTGACAGACAAATGTTTTTAATTATTTAGTCTTTGGTTCAAATCCTGGCTCCATCACTTACCTATCAGTATGACCTTGGTTAACCTCTGTTTATTATTTAAAATGGAAATCATAATACCAGCCTTTCATGATTGGTGTGAGTATTAATGAGAAGACCTTGACGTGTGTCTGGTATACAGTAGGTGCACAGAAGTAGTTGATTACTACTGTTATAACCTAAGAAGTCGACATAAATGCCATTAGGGTTCAGGCTTATACTGTATGTAGAGCTTTGTATTAAGTGTTTGACCACAAACTGGATGAGAATCAGGAATGTGGTACTGTTATTTTTGTGTGCATATGTACTTCTCCTTCCCACACAAAATAATGAGATAAATTAAAAGGAATATGATATATAAGAGGCAGGAAGCAATCCTTCTGTTATATTTGGCATTGCTCAGACTCTTATTACAGTATTATGTCCAGTTTTACATTGCTCATTTTAAAGAGGATGTCAAAAAACTATATGTAGTGTGTCCTGGGAAGAATCAGCAGCTATGATTAAAGGGATAGAAAAATAGGCCCTTTGAGGCAAGTTTAAGGAACTGAGTTTGTTTACTCTGGAAAGGAGATGGTAGAGGAGTTACTTAACTATCTTCAAGTATATGAATGGTTAGTTTAAGAAAGATGCTTTCAGGTTCTCCAAATGCACAGTGGACTAAAAGAGGAAATCGACATTTCATTTAAAGAAAATTGTATTAAACACTTAAATTGTCTATCAAGGGATATCATGGAATCTTTGTTTTTGAAAATGTTTAAAAAGAGTAGCAGCAGATGAATATTTATTGAAAAGTTTTAAATATTTGACCTCATGAAAGTGAGAGGTAGGATTGTAGATGTTGTAGCCTTTTCTACTTCTTTGATATGATTTTCTTATATTTACTGTAACTTACCAAGCATATTCCAGATATCTTACTGGAAGACTGCTTACAATTTTGATAAAATTATGTTTTAGCTTGCATTGCATCTTAGTTGCTGGATTTGTCTTGAATGAAAACAGTCACTATTATCAATCTGCTAGTAAGCAATTTAAATGGAAGTTTATATATAAAACACATTTTATATAAGTTTATATATAATACACATTTGTATTTTTATATCCATTTTGACATATCTGAAGCATTACTCAAGTATTCTTTAAGATTTTTTTCACCAAATAGTACTTTACAGATATTTTGTAACTCTTTTGTGACAGGGAGTCCTCTTGGTATATGATATTACAAATTATCAAAGCTTTGAGAATTTAGAAGATTGGTATACTGTGGTGAAGAAAGTGAGCGAGGAGTCAGAAACTCAGCCACTGGTTGCCTTGGTAGGCAATAAAAGTAAGTTATTACTGCTTATTTATGTATGGTACAGTTTACTTGCTGTTGTGGACAGAATGTTTGTGTCACCCCTCACCCCCAATATATATGTCGAAGACCTAATCCCCAAAATGATGGTGTCTAAAAGTGGTGTTTTTGGGAGGTAATTAGGTCATGAGAGTGGAGCCCTTAAGAATGACATCTGGCAGGGCGCAGTGGCTAATGCTTGTAGTCCCAGCACTTTGGGAGGCCAAGGCAGGGGGATTGCTTGAGGCCAAGAGTTTGGGACAAACCTGGCCAACATGGTGAGACCCTTGTCTCTATTTAATTAAAAAAGAGAATGGGATTAATGCCTTCATAAGAGACACGAGAGAGAGAATAATTCTTTCTGCCATGTGAAGATAGGCAAGAAGCTGACTGTCTGTATACCAGGAAGAATGCCCTCACTGAATCCTGAATCTGTCAGTACCTTGATCTTGGACTTTAGTTACCAGAAGTTTGAGAAATAATGTTTGTGGTTTAGGCCATAGTCTATGTCATTTGTTATGGCAGCCCAAACAGAGGACTTATTGAGACATTTGCCTATCCTGTAGTTTTAATTCCTACAAAGAAAGATTTGATATTTGGAAACAGCTTTTCTGGAGTGAGCAAATCATTTGAGTAGAAAATTCCTAAGAGTGTGTACAATCTTTTCAATAACCGTTTTGCTGCATGGTCTATCATAACTGCTCCACTGCTTTGGTCAATTCCTGTGAAGGTAAGTTTAGGTCTGACAGTGTGTGTTTTGGCTTCCTGTGGTCTAAGAAAGCAACATGGACTATTAAGAACAGCAACACAGCTGCAGATTTTATGATATTGCATTGCAGTTTCAGCTCTGTCCCAGAGGTTTTGAGCAATACATTTCATTAAATGATCCCCTATTTTAGGTAAGAAAGAAGTGTCTACATTGGAATTTTATATGCATTGTTTCTTGCTCCTGTCTCTTATAAACTTCCTCTTCTACATTTTCGGGTTTGTTCTGAAATATAATTTTTTTTTTTTTTTGAGAAAGAGTGTATTAGGGAGAAAAGAAGTTCTTGGTAAAAACTATGGGTTTGCTAGTAATTTTGAGACCGGTCTCTTGGGCTATGATAGATAGCAGAGAAAAATTATAAAACTGAACTCAATACATGACTGTTTTTTGGTTCCTAGTTCTGCAATGCAGTGACTTAGAAAAAGAGACATTAATAAAGGTTTTCAAATATAGTCATGTGTTGTTTAACAACAGGATATGTTCTAAGAAATGTATTGTTAGACAGTTTCATTGTGTGAACATTATAGAGTATATATTAGGGTTCTCTAGAGGGATGGAACTAATAGGATAGATGTATATATGAAAGGGAGTTTATTAAGGAGAATTGACTCACATGATCACAAGGTAAAGTCCCACGATAGGCCATCTGCAAGTTGAAGTGCAAGGAAAGCAGTAGTGGATCAGTCCGAGTCCCAAAACCTCAAAAGTAGGGAAGCCGACAGTGCAGCCTTCAGTCTGGCTGAAGGCTGAGAGCCTCTGGCAAACCACCAGTGTAAGTCCAAAAGTCCAAAAGCCAAAGAACTTGGAGTTTCATGTTCAAGGGCAGGAAGCATCCAGCACAGGAGAAAGATGGAGGCTGGAAGACTCAGCAAATCTGCTTTATTCTAGCCATGCTGGCAGTTGATTAGAGCGCCCACCTAGATTGAGGGTGGGTCTGCCTCTCCCAGTCCACTGACTTGAATGTTAATCTCCTTTGGCAACACCCTTAGTGACAGACCCAGGAACAATACTTTGCATCCTTCATGCCAATCAAGTTGACACTGAATATTTACCATCACATAGAGTGTATTTACACAAACCTATATGGTATGGCCAACTACACACCTAAGCTATATGGCACAACCTATTGCTCCTAGGCTACAAACTTGTATAGCATGTTACCATACTGTAGGCAGTTATAACACAATAGTGAGTATTTATGTGTGTAAGCATAGAAAAGGTACAGTAAAAATATGGTATAAAAGCTCCATTATAATCTTATGGGACCACCATCATATATGTGGCCCATTGTTGATAGAAACATTGTTATGCAACACATGAATGTATGTGAAATATTGTATGACTCGATGTTTCCCAACTTATTTGAGGTCAGAAAAAGAGAAAATTACTTCAAATTTTACCATGGAGAATTTAGGTTAGGTATTATTTCCTGACTACAAGGGTTGTTAAATCAATACCTACATACATTACCAAGAGAATTATCTTTTCCAAAGGTCTTAAAAAATGTAGTACATTTTTTTTTCTCTGTAATTGTTTAGGAAGCAGTGCTTCCTGAAAGACCAAACCAAGATTTCTGTATTATGTGGCTTTGCACACTGGATGAGCATTTAATAAATTCAAGCTTAATTTAAAACCATGATGACACAGGTGTGAATGTCATTTCTCTGAGGAGTTAAAAATACAGACATTATCATATGCTCTGGAAAATAGTGTTACATATCATGAAATGTTATGGCTTGGGTAGAAATTGTAGTTTGCTTTTTAAAACCTTTAGTTAAATTTTGCTCATCTGTTTTGCAAATGATTCTTTTTAATTGAGCGAATCAGATGCTTTTCATTTCATTGAAAATCCCCCTTTGGCAAATCATGTTTTGATGAGCTTAAGTTCTATTTCTGGGTTCAGCTCATTTTAGTTGTCATACAAAGCGTTGGCTTATATTATGGTTAAGTATGTGCTTTATAAAGGAGGCTTCACATTACCTTATGAGAAATTATAGAGTGTCTGTAGGAGAGGGATTATAATTTGTTTTAATTTTTTTCAGGATATAATCTAACTACCACTTGGGATAATGGTGTAGTGATGCATAATTATATACATTATGTTATGTGTATGCTGTCCTGTGAGGCATCCACACTGTTGGTCACTGTCAAAGACAGGCTGTTAGAGTAGATGGGCTATTGGACTGGACTGGTGGTGGCATGCCCAGGTTTTAAAAACAAATATTTGTACAAGTTATTTGAATTTATGCAAGAAATTGATGCAATGTTATGTTGGAGATTTAATAGCATAAAAGACAAGACTTTATTTTTATTTTTTTTTACTTTTGGCATAGCTATAACCCCTTTTTTGTATGTATTTATAATATACTCTTTCAGAATGAGATTATATATCAGTATATGCAGTCACACAGAATGTTATATATGTAAGATAAAGAGATTATAGATAAATATTTTCCTGAATATTATTTACTACATAATCTGTCACTGACCCAATTTCATGTGATCATGTAATGAAAGATCCTTCTGCAGTTAAACCTATTAGGGCTTTAACCCTAAGTCTCCTGAATATATTATGATTTCTATTTCCAAATTAATGTTATGTTGGTATGGTATAGTAGTATGTATTTATTTTCTTTTGTGGGGGATATAATTATATTAAAAAGCAATACAATTAACAAAGATTTTTCACACTGGTTAAAGGCAAAGCAAGAGATGTGATGGGAAGACATGTGAAGCTGGATTATTATCCTCATTACATAAACATAGTCATCTTCTTCCTAAATGTGGTTTTAAAATTTATCATTGTGTACCTTTCTTTACAACTTAGATAGAATGCATATGTTGAAAAGAAATGTGTAGACTGTGGAGATACTGGTAGCAGTAGCCAGCTTTTAGTTAGTAAAAGGAGGGAGAGGAAAAGAGAGGGTGAATACACATCTCCATACACGTTACAAGATTATTTGCTTTTTATTAAAATATATTAAAACTTCAGAAATTTGGGCTGAGGATAGAGGATATTCTGATACAAAGATGAATTATGGACTCATTTTTATGAAAAGTTAAATTTTATGGTTAAATATCCAGAGTAACTAGAGTAGGTTAATGAAATGGCAAATAGAGGAAGAGGCTTCTTTTAATGAAGTGAAAGAACGATTGGCAACTAGTACATTATGTCAATATATAATTCTTAAAAATTAACATTTATTAAAATGAAGTTTTCTGTGTTCCGTTTTTAAAGGCTATCAGATGCTAATTAGTATTATTTTGTTTTACTGTTTAAGTATTAAATGAAATATTGAGGTCATAGAGCTTTGGATTTAGACAGACTTTGCTTACAAGCCCATTTTCACAGAAGAGCAGTGTGACATCATACAAGTTACTTTACGTCTTTATGCCTCAGTTTCCCGCATCTGGAAATCAGGGTAATAGTTTATGTTGGATAAAGTTGATTTAAAGATTAAATGAGATACTGTGTGAAAAGCACTGTGCTTGTGGTCTTTTGCATAGTAAGTGCCCAGTAACTATGAATTAGTTTATTAATCATAATGGCCTTTTAAAAGTACTGAGCATAGATAGCTTCAACTTGATTTATCACAAATTGCAAATTAGTAGAGCTAAAATTCATGTTCTGTGAAACTTTCCTGGAGAAAATGTTTATTAGAGAATTTCCTTATTACCATCTTATTTCTGTTCTCCCCTACCCTACCCCACCAGAGATTGATAGTTCTTATATTATGTGTTGGGTAGGGCCATTCTTTCATTGAACACTTTTGAGGGTCTGCTATGTGTATTAAGCTAGCCGTTGTTAATTTGCTGAAAGGTTGAGACAAAGAAAGTCTTTAAGGAGATGGGAACCTGCCAACTAGATCTTAATCTTATTCTCTGCCATCTTCAAATTAAAAAAAAAATGTCTTTGTTTTGCTCTATCTGGTTGTTGATATTAATAAATACACTTATGGACTTTAGCAAGAGAGCTTTAGCAAGATGACTGAATAGAGAACCTGGCACTTGGTGAATGGAAGCCCAGAAGGGCAGTGTGGAGACACCCAGCCTCTGCAGCTCCGTCTCCCCTTTCCAGGTCAGATTGGTCCACAGACAGGAGAGACTTCCCCTTGTGGGGAAAAGGTAAGCAGAAGATTCCTACTAGTCCCCGTTGCTACCACAAACATCTACATTCCTTACTACAGGAGAATCCCACAGTTCTTGCAACCCTGACTCTAATTTGGAGAGCTCCTAGGAATTCACACAGCTGCCTTGCTCCAGATTAGGAGTACAAGGTGTGCATTCCTCACTCCCCACCCACCCCTTGTGAGTCAAGCTGCTGCAGCATGGTGCCATCTTGAGACCAGAGCCATCTCTGGAGTGTGTACTCTTCTGGGTATCATTAGCCTTTGGACCTCTCCAGCACTGGGACTCCATCTTCATTCCGCCAAGTCCAGATGGGTGGCTGAACACCACAGCTTCAGCTGCTCAGAGCCTGGGCCCATGATTGGCTGTGACTCTGGTCCTGCGCAGCAGGGAAACCAATCCCTACTGCCCACATTCAAACAAGAGGAAAAGTCTGGCAGTCCTCCCAGGGCAAACCTGCCCTTGAGCCAGACAAACTGCTGTGTACCCTCCCCTGAGCAGGAGAGATCCTTGAACCACTGAGGGGCTTACACACCCTCAGGCTGGTAGAGTGGCTGTGTGTCTGTGCCCAGGGCCTGAGAAACAGCCCATTGGGTGACTTCTGGCAGACATAGTCCCAGGCTGACCAAACATTTGTGTGTCTGCATCCCCTGTCTGAGAAACAGCCCCATAAGCTGCCCATGGCAAATATATCCCCAGGCTGACCTAGCAGCTGTGCATCCTTGTCTTAGGTCTGAGAAACAGCCCCATAGGCTGCCCCTACCAAATACCCTCCCAGGCTAGCCATCGATATTCTGGGTCTGAGAAACAACCCTGCAGACCACCTCTGGCAGAAATGCCCCTAGGCCAGCCGAGCAGCTGTGTGCATCTGTTCCAGGCCTGAGAAATAGCCCTGTGGGCTGCCTCCAGCAGACACACGCCCAGGCCAGCTGAGAAGCTGTGTAGCCATGTTCTAGACCTTAGAAACAGCCCTTGGCAGGCACTCCCCCAGGCTGGCCTAGCAGCTGTGCACCTGTGCCCCCAGCCAGAATAACAGGCTGCAAACCAGACCCTAAATTGGACAAGTTACCATATGCATGCATGCACCCTGACCTGAGAAACAGCCCAGCAAGCCCACCCATGGCGAAGTTGTACCGTCACTGCCACATACTCTCTCAGCCTTGACCACTGAGCCACTCATAAATGTCATGAGTGTGGATTACAACTGAAGAAACTGCATAGACAAACACTACTGTGTCCAACCAGAAACACACCCAGTGCACCTTCACTGAACTGACACCCAGGGCCCATCTTTATAAGTCTCTTATCATACTCCCTAGAATTAGAAGAGGTGATTCTTCTACCAGATGCCTAGAAATCAGCATAGGGACACATTAAACATGAAAAAGCAAGGAAATGACACCTTTAAAGGAATATAATGATACTCTAGTAACAGACTTTAATCATAAGAAAATATACAAAACGCCAGAAGTGGAATTCAGAATAATAATATTAAGGAAAGTCAGTGAGATACAAGAGAATATAGATAGAAAATTCAACAAAATCAGGAAAATAATTCATTATATGAATGAGGAATTCAACAGAGAGATGGATATAACCAAGAACCAATCAGAAATCTTAGAGCTGAAGAATTTAATTAATGAAATAAAAAATACTATCAGAAGGTCCAACAACAGATTCAGACCAAGGAGAAAAAAGAATTCTGCAACTTGAAGACAAGCCTTTTGAAATAACACAGACAAAAATAAATAAATAAAAAAGGAAAAAAAAAATGAGGAAAACCTATAGGGGCAAAATAATATAGGATTATTAAGTGAACAAATAATTATATTATGGAAGTTCCAGAAGGAAAGAGAAGGGAAAAGTTGTAGGAAACTTATTTATTGAAAGAATAGCTGAAATCTTCTTAATCTTGAAAGACAGATGAACATCCACATCTAGGAAACTCAAAGAACCCAAAGTAGATTTAACCCAAAGAGGTCCTCTTCAAGGCGCATTATAGCCAAATTGTCAGAAGTCAAAGAGAATTCTAAAAACAGCAAAGAATAGTGTCAAGTCACATATAAGGGAATTGCTAGTGGACTAACTGTGGATTTTTCAGCAGAAACCTTACAGACCAGGAGAGAATAGAGTTACCTATTGAAAGTTCTGAAAGAAAAAAAAAAAGCCTGTCAGCCAAGAATATTAGAATATTATACCCAGCAAAGCTATCCTTTTTAGACAAGCAAGAACTGAGAGAATTCATCATCACTGGACTGGCCTTACAAAAAATGTTCAAGGTACTCTTACATCTGAAAGTTCAAAGACAGTAACCACCATCATGAGAATATGTGAAACTATAAAACTTGCTGCTAGAGCCAATACACAGAGGAAAAAGAGAAAGAAAGAAATTTTATTACAACAGAAAATCATTCAACTATAAGAATAAGCCACAAGGAAGTAAGGAACAAAAGGTATACAGAACAACCAGAAAGCAGTCAATAAAATGACAGGTATAAGTCTTCACCTGTCAATAATAACTTTGAATTTAAATTCATTATGTTTCTCATTTAAAAGATAGACTTATTTAATATGTTAAGACAAATAAACAAAACAAGACCCAACTATATGCTGCCTACCAGAAACTTAAAGATACACATAGACTGAAAGTGAAAGGATGGAAAAAGATACTCCATGCAAACAGAAACCAAAAGCAATCAGGAGTAGCTATACATAAATCAGACAAAACAGACTTCAAGTCAAAAGCCGCACAAACAGGCAAAGGAGGACATCATATAGTAATAAAAGGATCAATTCAGCAAGAGAACATAGCAATTGTAAATATATACATACTTGATATCGGAACACTCAAATATATAAAGCAAATATTATTAAATCTAAAGGTAGAGATAGACTCCAATACAGTAATAGTTGTTGACTTCAGCACCCTACTCTCAGCATTGGAAAGATCACCTAAACAGAAAACCAACAAAGAAACATTGGATTTAAACTGCATGATAGACCAAATTGCACCTAACAGACGTTTACAGAACATTTCACCTACCCAACGACTACATAATAAACCTTTTCATCAGCACTGGGAACTTTCTCAAGGATTGAGCCATGTATTAGGGTATAAAATAAGTGTCCAAAAATTTAAAAACTTTGAAATCATATCAAGTATCTTATCTGACTATATGGAATAAAACTAGAAATCAATAGTAGATGAACATTCAAAACTATACAAATAACTGGAAATTGAACAGTATTCTGAATGACCAGTGAGTGAAGGAATAAATTAAAAAGGAAATTTAAAAAATTCTTGAAAGAAATGAAAGTAGAAACACAACATACAAAAAGTTATGGGACACAGCAAAAGCAATACTAAGAGGCAAGTGTATATTAATAAATGCCTACATCAAAAAGCTGGAAGGATTTCAAATAAACTGCAGTGAATCTCAAGGAAATAGAATG
Organism: Theropithecus gelada; assembly: GCF_003255815.1. Taxonomy (NCBI): domain Eukaryota; kingdom Metazoa; phylum Chordata; class Mammalia; order Primates; family Cercopithecidae; genus Theropithecus; species Theropithecus gelada. Next base: position 12,343,289 of record NC_037672.1, on the reverse strand, counting down.
CAAGGACAAACCAAACCCAAAACTAGTAGAAGGAAAGAAATAATAAAGATCAAAGCAGATGTAAATGAAACTGATACTAAAAAAACAAGAAGTTCAACAAAAGAAAAAGTTTTTTTTTAAAGATATAATCAACAAACCATTAGATAGACTAAGATAAAAGGGAAGTCTCAAATAAATAAAATCAGAAATGAAAAAGGAGATGTCACAATAGATACCATAGGACTAAAAAGGATCATTAAAGACTCCAGTGAACAACTATACACAGTTTTGAGCTTAATAAAGAAATCAAGCAAGTAAGCTGAAGATCTGCTGCTAGAGTTGAAAACATACTACAAAGCAGTAGTAAGCAAAGTGGCACAGTACTGGCATTAAAACAGACATATAGACCAACGAAATGGAATAGAGAATACAGAAATAGATTCACATATTTACAGCGAATTGACTTTTAACAAATGTTCAGGAACACTCAGTGGGGAAAGGACACTCTCTTCAATAAATGGTGCTGGGAAAATTGGATATCCATATGTGAAATAACAAGACTAGACCTTCACCCCTCACCCTATACAAACACAATAAATATAAAATCAACTAAAAATGTATCAAAAACCTAAATGCAAGATGTGAAACTAAAACTACTAGAGGAAACAGAGAGAAAACACTTCAGGATATTTGTCTGGGAAAAGATTTTATGAGTAAGACCCCACCAGCATAGGCAACAAAAGCAAAAGTAAGCAAGTGGGATTATTGCAAATTGCAAATTTAAAAACTTCTGAATGACAAAGGAAACAACCGAGTGAAAAAGTAATCTACAAATTGGGAAAAAAATTTGTGAACTACTCATCCAACAGGGGATTAATAACCAAATTATACAAGGAATGCAGACATCTCAACAACAAAAAACGAAAACAAAACAAAGACAAACAAAAAAACCACCCCAAAAACCTAATCCAATTTAAAAAATGGGCAAATGATCTGAACAGACATTTCTCAAAAGAAGACATAGAAATGATCAACAAATACATGAAAAAAAAATGTTCCTACATCACTAATCATCAGGGAAATACAAATCAAAACCACAATCAGGTATCATCTAACCCCAGTTAGGATGGCTCTTACCAAAAATACAAAAGAAATAACAAATGCTGATGAGAATGTAAAGGAAAAGAACTCTTTATATGCTGTTAGTGGGAATGTAAGCAGTATGGATGTTCTTCCAAAAACTACAAATAGAACTACTGTATGGTTCCGCAATCCCACTGCTGATTATTTATCCAAAGGAAAGGAAATCAGTGTATCGAAGAGACATCTGTACCCCCATTTTTATTGCAGCACTATTAATAATATGGAATCAACCTAGATTTTCAACAGCAGATGAATGGATAAAGAAATGTGGTATATTTGCAAAATGGAAAACTTTTCAGCCATAAAAAAGAATGCAGGCCGGGCGCGGTGGCTCACGCCTGTAATCCCAGCACTTTGGGAGGCCAAGGCGGGCGGATCACAAGGTCAGGAGATCGAGACCACGGTGAAACCCCGTCTTTACTAAAAATACAAAAAGTTAGCCGGGCGCGGTAGCGGGCGCCTGTAGTCCCAGCTACTCAGGAGGCTGAGGCAGGAGAATGGCGTGAACCCGGGAGGCGGAGCTTGCAGTGAGCCGAGATTGCGCCACTGCCTTCCAGCCTGGGCGACAGAGCTAGACTCTGCCTCAAACAAAAAAAAAACAAAAACAGAAAACAAACAAAAAAATGCAATCCTGTCGTTTGTGGCAACAGGAATGGAGCTGGAGGACGTTATGTTAAGTGAAGTAAGTCAGGCACAGAGTGTTAAACACCACATGTTCTCACTTACATATGGAAGCTAAAAATAGTTGATCTTATAGAAGTCACAAATATATCATACTAGAGGCTGGGGAGGGTAGGGGAAAGTAAGGGTTAGGAAGAGATTTGTTAAAGGATATAAAATTATAGCTAGATAAGAGTAATAAGCTCTAGTGTTCTAGACCACTGTAGGAAGACTATACTTAACAATAATATATTGTATGATTTCAAGTAGTTAGAAGGAGGATATTGTGGGAGGCCAAGGTGGGCGGATCACAAGGTCAGGAGATCGAGACCATCCTGGCTAACACAGTGAAAGCCCATCTCTACTAAAAAGAAATACAAAAAATTAGCTGGCGTAGTGGCAGGCACCTGTAGCCCCAGCTACTCAGGAGGCTGAGGCAGGAGAATGGCATGAACCTGGGAGGCGGAGCTTGCGGTGAGCTGAGATCACGCCACTGCACACTCCGGCCTGGGTGACAGAGGGAGACTCCGTCTCAAAAAAAAAAAAAAAAAAAAAAAAGGGGGATATTGATTGTTTCTAACACAAAGAAATGATAAATGTTTGAGATGATGGATATGCTAATTCCAGTGATCTGATCAGTATACATTATATATAGAGAGCAACATCACCATTAATATGTATAATTATTATTCCTCAATTTAAAATGTTGGAAAAAAATAAATACAGTTATGTTCAAATCTCCATCGAAGGCCATGATTTTATTTTAGTGAGGTAAAAAGTAAATTTCTGGTAGGTAAATTTCACAATGGGTAAGAGGGTTAGTTATTGATTTATTCTGTGCATATCACAGAAGTTTGGCTGAAATTTAACAATCTCTTGAACTCTATGTGGTGTGAGATGTCTGAAAAGCTACAGATCCAGCCACATAAGCACCCAAAAACAGTTATATTTTCATATTAGACAACTTCTGCAAGGCAGGGAGCCAGATCTACCAGGCCTAATACCAGGCTTGCTGGCTTTGGCCTTCTTGCTCTTCCAGCATTGGGGCACTCTCACTTGATAAGAGCCTACACTGTAGAGCCTAGAGATTTTTTTTAATTTATGTCCACCTAAGGGCTTATTGTAGGTAAACCTGGCCATGGCCTAATGTACACTATTACCTCTCATATAAACCACAGTACTAGCTTCCTAAGTGGTCTTCTGCTCCTAGGTTTGCTTTCCTACAGTTCTGTTCCCAAATTGCAGTTCAAATTATAAGACTTTTCTGCTTAAGACTCTTTGGCTGGATTACATCAAATGAAATCCAAACTCCTTACCCAAATTTACCAATGTTAGGGGATTGAGCCCTTACCTACTACTCAGACTTCATCTTCCACATGCTTCTTTGCCCACTGTAAGTGCAAGGCATGTTTATTTCTTTTTTTTCTGTTCCCAAAACATTCCAAGTTCATTTGTATCATACTTAGAATTTCTTATGCTTGAAATGATTTTCCCTCTTGTCTTTGCTTTTGGCTAGCTCAGTTTTGTCATTCACATCTCACCTTCAGTATCATTTTTTTAAAGTTTCGTTTTCAAGGAGCCACCCAGTCTTCCTGTTTGTCAAGCCATTAAGTTTCAGTTATCTGCATATTCTTATTGTCATCCGATATATTGCTTCTTGTCTGTATTTCACCACTAAAATCTAAACTCAGAAAGCTAAGGACCTCATCACTTACAACAGTGCTTGAACTAATACCGAATGAATGAATAAAAGCCTTTTCATGAATACTGTTGGAATTATAAGTGTTTATGGCCCTGGATGTGTTATTCAGGGAAAATGATTTTTTTTTTAATGAGGAAAAATACATATGTAGATATAGGGAATCCATTAGATGGCCTTCAGGGCCAAGTGGCCTATTGAATTCCACCCTGATGAGTAATGTCAGAGGCAGTGTCTTGGGAAATACGTCATAGTTTTATACTAGATCATCTTTGAAATAAAATTTCACAGATTTTATGTTATAATTTCAGGTTAAATAAATATGAAAGATTTAGGAAGTTTGCTTCTTAAATCCTAACTTGTGGCTTTTACATATATGTTAGGAATCTAAGCTTTTGACTTTTTATTTACAATTTTTTTGTGTTTAATTAAAAAAATCATAATCTGTAATGAATTACAGTTTTAATTTTTCTTTCAGTGTTTCAGGCAAGGGTATAATTGTAATGAAATGGAAATTCAGGAATATTAACTTTTTAAAAAGATTAATTTTAAGTTCAATGTTTTATAACCACATGGCATTTTAATTTGTCATTTTGTTATTTTCTATCTTTAATCCATTATGCCTTTATACTATCTGATCCATCAGCTAGTTTCCCCCCTGACTAGCTAACATTCTCAGTTGGATAGATTATAAACAGAATTAACAGGGGTTGCATAGAAGCTGCCCTCTTCCTGATTTATAGCTTTTTAGTTAGTGGAGGGGTGGTGGTTATCGGTAACTTGTATTGGGGGTGGGAATTATCATGCTCCAGTATAGAGTGGATGGATGAATGATTTCTGCTCTTAAAGATGTTAACCAGATCCTTTTGCAAATAAAGACTAATAACTCAGATTTTTAAACAATCTTCATGACAGATGAGGGCATAGAGAAGAGTGCATCAACACTAATTAAGAATGTTGAGTGTATATTCTTCTTAACAGTGATTGATAGTTCTTGGAGTACTATCTCTGTCCAGGAAGTGATGTTTTACATTGGAAAGTTTAAAGGTTACATTTTAATGTACCCTATAAGTTGTGTTCCCTGAACTCAATGAAAATGTATTAGTAAAATAAGTAAACTTCAAGTTGAAAATTTTACTTATGGTCTCAATACAATTATCAGTAGGCTTTTAAAACAGACTTTTTTCCTCAGTAATAGGGAAGTATAAGAAATGGTTATATGTCCAGTTTGAACACCATTGCAATTTCTATAAAATTACTTGCCTATACTGTGACTCTTTTGAGTCTTCAAAAATTCTTTATCTGTAAAACAGACATGTGAAACTATTAAATTGGTAATATTTAATTTATTTTGAAGGATTCATATCAACTTATATAAAATTTATCACCTACAGTATTCTACCAAAGTGAACAAGTCACTGTTACCAATTTGTTTAAGAGAGCTTCTAATTTATGAAGCATAAACAAAAACTCTTTTGGGGATTTGAGAAGTTCATTCTCTTTACACATTTTAAGCTAAAACATTCTGCCTTTTCACCATTTCTTTTACTACTTTGCTTCTTTTTTGTTCCAGATAATACTAATCCCGAAGTATCAGAACCAAGTGTCTTTTTCAGATGGAGCCAATATTTCTGTCTCTATTGCTGCTGCTACTGCAACTTTTTTTTTTTAACTTGTCTTCACATGTAAATTTTTCAAATAGAACTGTGATCATTTACTTCCTGGAACATACTGAGATCATTCTATGTATTGAAAGAGAAAGTATTTTGTTGTATTTACTTAAAGCTGTTCCCTCACATGATACTTCACACTCCTGTTGTATTTTAAGGACATGTTGATAGCATTTCAAGTTTAATTGGCTGAGTAGTATCTCCAAATCAAATGCATAAGCTTGCCTTCAGACTGTTGTTGTTACTGACAACTATTGGGGAATAAAATATCAAATGAGTGCTGTTTCATAATATCAATCAAAAACTGTTTTTCATCTGACAGTTGTAGTGATTTTATTTTGTTATTTCATAGTTACTTTTTTGGATAGCCTACCCCAAACCATTTGACAGTACTATAATTTACTTTGCCTGAGCAGTATTATGGTTTTTGTGGTTATGTTTTCATTGGTTTTGGAGGAGTTGTATAAGCATTTTGATCATAACAATTTGTTTATATGATATCGCTCCACCTTTTTGTCACAATAGAGAAGATTTATTAAATGCTAATGAAAGCATAATTCATCTTATTTGTTTTCTTTTAGGATGAATCTTTGATTTTAAATTTTAGAAGAAATTGTTAAATGTTAATATCAAATAAAGAACACAGAGCTATAGAAACATTTCTTTGTGAAAAAGGAATTTGGAAAATTTTATTAATATAATTTAAACTCCTTTAATAATGTATTTTAGTCTGTATTTGCAGTGGTTGTGGAAAAAAGCCAAAATAGTTTAAAGGAACACTAGACTGGGTATCAGAAAACTTTAGATATTTTTCTAGGTGCTGTAATTTTATCTAGTTACAGGAGCTTGAACAATTTCCTTAACCACTTACGGTCATCCTTTTACATAAAATGAGAGGATAGTACTGAGTAATACCTAAGCATCTTTGACCCCTAAAATTTGATGACCCAAGCTATGTTTAGTTTTAAGGTTGCTTAATTGAACATGGTTATTGCCAGACAGTTTTAAGAGCGTTTGATTTTAACTTCATTTGTAGTTTAAACCTTGTCTTCTTAGCTTTTGCAGAGTGACTTTTTGGCTGTATTTTATCATTCATTTGTTAGATTATTAAGATCTTGTTTGCATATATGGTATATGATGGATAGGTACATATACATCAGCATAATAAATATAGCTATTAATAATAATAAATCTGGATTTATTGAATTCTTACTATTTGCCAGGCAAACCTTGGATATATGGCCAACTTTAGTGTATTTTTGGGACTCTAAAAATCGCCTTTTCAAAAAAAATTTTAAATTGTTCCTGAAGTTAGAATTTAAGTATTTTCCACTTTATGTGACATTGTTTTCTGAAATTTCAGATGAGTGTGTAGTTTAGCAGTGTAAATAAAGCAGTTCAACAGGTAAGGTCTTTTTTTCTCTTTCTCTTTTTTTTTTTAAATAACAGAAATGTATTATCCCAAGGTTCAGAAGTACAAACTAGGTTCAGAAATATGAAACTAAGTCGCAGGCAGGGCTCTTTAAGATATAAAGAGGGAAGGATCTAGGAAAAGGACAGATCAAGAAAGACTTTGTGGGCCATCGTATGGGCTTTTGACTTTTACTCCAAGCAAGATGGAAAGCCTCCAAAGGTTTTTTAACAGTGTGCAGTGATTTAACTTGTATTTGGAAAGGATCACTACAGCTCTTGTTTTGAGAGTATACTATAGTGGATAAGAGTGGAAGCAGGGAGACCAGATAGGAGGCTTTCGATGTAATCTAGGTGATACATAATGGTGGCATGGACTAGAGTGATAGCAGTGGAAGTAGTGAAAAGTGGTGGCTAGGACTAATAGATTTTCTCACAGTTGGTCGTAGAGTAGAGGGGAGAAGAAGCAACATAATGCCAAGATTTGGGGCCTAAGCATGTGGCAGGCTAAAGTTGCATTTACTGAGATGAACAAAACTGTAAGAGGAATAGGTTTTGGGTAAGGATTCAAAGTTTGGTTTTAGATATATTAAGTGTGAGGTGCTTATTAAGCATAGATGTGGAGATGTTTAGTAAGCAGTTAAGTGTATCTGTAATTCCAGGGGTAAGATGTGGTTTAGAGGGGAGGGGCCAAGATGACTGAATAGAAACAGGCTCCTGTCTGCAGCTCCCAGTGAGACCAACATAGAAGGTGGGTGATTTCTGCATTTCCAACTGAGGTACCCAGTTCATCTCATTGGGACTGGTTAGGCAGTGGGTGCAAGTCACGGACAGCGAGCAGAAGCAGGGTAGGGCATCGCTTCATGTGGGAAGTGCACGGAGCCGGGATCCTCCTCCCCCAGCCTAGGGAAGCGGTGAGGTCCTGTGCTACCTACCCTGGGTGCTACGCTTTTCCCATGGATTTTTACAATCCACAGATCAGGAGATTACCTTGTGTGCCTACACCACCAGGGCCCCGGGTTTTAAGCACAAAACTGGGTGGCTGTTTGGACAGGTACTGAGCTGCAGGAGTTTTTTCATACTCCTGTGGCATCTGGAACTCCAGTGAGACAGGAAAACTGTCCACTCCCCTGGAAAGGGGGTTGAAGCCAGAGAGCCAAGCGATCTTGCTCAGTGGGTCCCACTCCCACAGAGCCCCGCAAACTAAGAACCACTGACTTGAAATTCCCACTGCCAGCACAGCAGTCTGGAGTCTGCCTGGGAGGACCAAGTTTGGTTGAGGGAGGGGCTGTCGCCATTACTGTGGCTTTAGTAGGCGGTTTTCCCGTCAGTGCTAAGGAGACTCGGAGGTTTGGACTGGACAGAATTCACCACAGCCAGCAAAGTGACTGTGGCCAGACTGCTTCTCTTAATTCCTCCTTACTGGGCAAGGCATCACTGCAGGAAATCCAGTAGCTCCATTCAGGGGCTTTCAGATAGAACTCTCATCTCCCTTGGATAGAGCACCTGGGGGGAGGGGCGGCTGCAGACTCAGGTTCAGGGGACTTAATCTTTCCTGCCTGCTGGCCCTGAAGATAGTGGCTGATCCTGACAAGGGAGATTCTCCCAGCAAAGCGCGCCAGCTCTGCTAAGGAACAGACTGCTCCCTCAGGCAGGTCCCTGACCCTGCGCCTCCTGACTGGGAGAGACCTCCAAACGGGTTGACAAACACCTCATACAGGAGCGCTCCAGCTGGAATCAGGTCAGTGTCCCTTTGGGATGAAGCTTCTAGAAGAAGGAATAGGTAGCAACCTGCTGTTCTGCAGCCTCCACTGGTGATACCCAGGCGAACAGGGCCTTGAGTAGACCCTCAGCAAACTGCAGAAGACCTGCAGAAGAGGGGCCTGTTAGAAGAAAAACAAGTGGAAAGCAACAATAACAACAATATCAACAAAAAGCCCCCACAAAAACCTCATCCACGAGTCAACAGCCTCAAAGAGCAAAGGTAGATAAATCCAGGAAGATGAGGAAAAACCAATGCAGAAATGCTGAAATTCCAGAAGCCAGAATGCCTCTTTTCCTCCAAATGATCGCAGTACTTCTCCAGGGCACAGAATGGAACTAAAGCTGAGATGGATGAACTGACAGAAGTAGGGTTCAGAAAATGGGTAATAATGAACTTCGCTGAGCTATAATCCAATGCAAAGAAGCTAAGAACATTGAAAAAAGGTTACGGGAGCTGCTGACTAGAATAACCAGTTTAGATAGGAATATAAATGACCTGATAGAGCTGAAAAACACAGAACTTCCTGAAGCATACACAAGTATCAATAGCCGAATTGATCAAGCAGAAGAAAGGATATCAGAGTTTGAAGACCATCTTGCAGAAATAAGGCATGCAGACAAGATTACAGAAAAAAGAATGAAAAGGAATGCGCAAAACCTGCAAGAAATATGGTACTATGTATAAAGACTGAACCAACGATTGATAGGATTACCTGAAAGAGATGGGGAGAATGGAACCAAATTGGAAAACACACTTCAGGATATTATCCAGGAGACCTTGCCCACCTGGTAAGACAGGCCGACATTCGAATTCAGGAAATACAGAGAGCACCACTAAGATACTCCACAAGAAGATCAACCCTAAGACACATAAGTTGTGGTCTAGAGATAAAAGTTGGGAAATCAACAGCAGGTTGATGATATTTAGAGCCAGTGCGACTGGATGACCTTTACCAAAGGAGTGAGTTTAAAAAGAGATGAGGTCTAAAGATTAAGCTTTGAGTTACACCCATGTCTTGTTAAAACCACAATTAAATATCACCACACACTTCTTAGATGGCTGTTATCAAAAAGATAAAAGGTAAATATTGGCAAGAATGTGAAGGAAAAGGAACCCTTGTATACTGTTGGAAATGTAAGTTAGCACAACCATTGTGGGAAATAGTGTGGAGGTTCCTCAAAAAATATGGTCCAGCAATTCTAGTTCTAGTTATATATTTAAAGGAAATGAAATCAGTATGTTGAAGAGAATCTTTACTCCCAAGCTCATTGCCGCGTTATTCACTATAGCCAAGATGTGGAGTCTACCTGTGTGTCCATCATTGGAAAAATAAAGAAAGTGTGGCATATATATGTGTGTACACACATGCACACAAATACTATTCAGCCCTAAAAAAGAAGGAAATCGTGTCATTTTTGACAACTCAGATGAACGTGGAGAACATTATCTAAGTAAAATAAGCCAGGCACAGAAAGACAACACTGCACGATATGACTTTTATGTGGAATCTAAAAAAGTTGAACTCTTAGAAGCAAAGAATAGAATGGTGGTTGTCAGGGGCTATGCCAGCTGGAGACTGTGGGTAGATGTTGATCAAAGGGTACATACAAAGTATCACTTAGGATGAATAAGTTCTGGGGATCTGTTGTACAGAATGGTAACTATAGTTAATAAAAACATAGACATGAACATTGAGAAGAGAGTAGTTCTTTGTAGATCTTAAGTGTTCTCACCACGAAAAATAAGTATGATAAGTGAGGTTATAGGTATGTTAATTAGGTTGATTTAATTGTTTACAAGTATACACATGCCAAACATCACATTGTCCAAGGTAAATATATACGATTTTTATGTCGATTATACCTTAACAAAGCTGAGGGGAAAATAAGCACCTCACTTAGTGTTTATGATTTAGTAGCACATAAGATTATGTAAAAAGCATTTTGGCCAGGTGCAGTGGCTCACACCTGTAATCCCAGCACTTTGGAAAGCTGAGGCGGGCAGATCATGAGGTTAAGAGATGGAGACCATCCTGGCCAACATGGTGAAATCCTGTCTCTACTAAAAATACAAAAATTAGCTGGGCATGGTGCCGTGCTTCTGTAGTCCTAGTTACTCAGGAGGCTGAGGCAGGAGAATTGCTTGAATCCAGGAGGTGGAGGTTGCAGTGAGCTGAGATCGTGTGACTGCACTCTAGCCTGGTGATAGAAGGAGACTCCGTCTCAAAAAAAAAAAAAAAAAATTAAGAATTTTTTAAATTTAAACTATATAAAGCTTCTAGAACCATATCTGTTATATAATAGTGCTATATGTGTTAGTTGTTATTGTCTTTCCCATTCTTGCTTCAAATCCTGTCTTCTACTTATGGGTAATGGGAGGAGGTCCTGCTAAATATATATTTTTTTCTAATATAAAGATTTAAAAATCAAAAACTTGATATTGTGAAATATCTATGAAATACATAAACAATGATTAAAATTTTGGTTATAATTAATATTTAGAAGCCAAGCCTTCATTTAAGTTATAGTTTAGAAGTATTTTTTTTTTTTTTTTGGAAATTTGGTTAAATTCTGCTGATGGAGGTGATATAATTTGATATCTAATCTGAATGGTGAAAGCTCTTGTGCTATTGCCATGAATTTTTATCTCAAGTTTATTTTGCTATGTAGACATGTGTATAATAAAAAAAAGATGGTGCATAAACCATCATTTGAGTTTGAATGTGCTTCTGTTTTTGGTTGAGGTATAAATGTTATTTCTGGCTGTGTCCTTCATACTTAGCTCTTCTTACAACAAATGGAAAGTCCTTAATTGTACCTGAGGGAATAGTTAATCCATAGTGGACATATGGTGGACAAAAGCTGAGTCTACTAAATGAAATAAAATTATAAATGGTAAATGTGAATGCCTACAAAGCCTGGCAGCCATGTAGGATTGACTATTTGAGAGTACCCTGTTTTGTGTATAACAGTTCTTTTTTGGTGAGTTTGTGTGGTATATGTAGTATAGATTTGATTTTAAAATGTGCTCTCAAGTTATGTATAAAGCATATTTATCTTTTACTGTTCATTAAGTTCATGATGTGACTTTGATGCCAACAATAGAGGACGATGAGCTCACATTTTTGGAAAGTTACTGCTCTTTTGATTGGGGGCAGTTAATTAGCATTAACCCAGAACAGCTCTTGGGCTTTATGGATTTGGGTGTTATGTGGTTGGACTGCTCCAGCTAAAGGTTAAGTATTCATGGAAAATGGTCACAGCCCTTTTACTTAAAGAAAACATGTTACTTGTAAGTTTTCTTTTGATTTTACTTTTACAGTTACATTGAATGTCTTCATTCATTTAGCCATCCATAAAGCAAATATTGTTGCACATGCAATGGATAATAAGTCTTTTTAGGATTACTTGTGTGGTATGTCACAGATCATTAACTGCAAGTAACCACCTGACTTGGGGGAAGCCTGGAAGCATCATTATAGTGCAATAAGCTTTTATTTAGGTATCACTGTAGCACATTGATTTATAGAATTGTCACCAATGGCTACTTTGAAAATACATTGTCATTATCATTTAAAGAATGGTAGAGATTAATTGCTGTAGACTGTAACAAAGTTATGTTGATTACAGTGGAAAATATAAGAAATATTGTGATCTGTATTTAATTACTTTTTAAAGGATTTTTAGGTAATTAGGCTAAATCGAGTAATTCTTTAGGATGCTTTCAACTTTGTGTATGATTGAATATATGTATTAAAGGCATGTTTTCAGTTTTCCCTACTTTGAAATGCCTTTAAATTAAGAAGCATAGCAAGGCAGTAGCAAACTTTATGTAATTATTTAACACAGTTAATGCATATTAACTTTCCTTTGTGAGTACATGGCATTGTGTCCATCTTACTTCCACAGCAAGACTTTAAGTCTACAAAAGAAAGACAATATCTAATTTAGTACTTTTGTTTCACAGGGAGGGAAAACATTAAGGATTTTTTCATTCCTTCCCATTTATGTATTCAGACCCTACCAATTTTGCAAAGCTCCAGTTTGAGTTTCACATTCCTAACCTTAATCCTTATTCCACATTCCTAATTGATTTGTTTCATGCTAAGGCCTTTCTCAGTGGCATGTATGTGGCTGTCTTCTCCTTTTATCTTCTCATGTTTTTTTTTTTTCTGTGCATGTCTGTGTCCTTATCTCTTCTTATAACGTTAGTCATAGTGAATTAGGGTCCATGCATATGGCCTCATTTTACCTTAATTACCTCTTTAAAGGCCCTGTCTCCAAATGGATTCACACTCTGAGGTACTAGGTATTAGGGTGTCAACATTTAATTCTGGGGTGATACAATTCAGTCCACATCAGAGCCATTGTGATCTGATGTTATAAGTAAATCTCACGTAATCATAGAATGTTGAAGCTAGAAGCATGTAGAAAGGTAATAATTTCTAATCTTGTAATTTTATTTTATTTGCTAATGAGGAAACCAAAAACAGAGCCCTTTGGTATAAAAAGGGATTTAAATTTTTAGACAGTTTTTACATATATAAAATATTGATTATTGTGATTAATTACTTAAATTATTTAAATAACTTTTTTGATAACAGTAAAATCAAATACAGATGCTATGCAAATTAAAGAAGAAAATGTAAATGTGAAAGTAAATGGTGCCTCCCCACTTTTTTTTCTATCCTGATACTTCTAATGGATGCCAAAAGAAGAGTGAAAGTGAGTTGATTTCAAAAGCTTGGTTATTTCTCTTCTTTTTAAACTATTGCTTTCTAATGACTTGTATCAAGCCTAATAAATATGAAGCATATGAAATATCACCTTTAAGTTATTTTTGGAATATGAGGTATAAATTAAAAATCTATTGGACACAATAAATTCATATTGTTACAATCTTTTACTCTCTATATAAACAAAGATTTTGATGTAGATAGCTTTTTTTCCAAGTGGATTGTCCTGGAGAAAAATTTTAGGTGCAGCAAGATAGTCATGACACATTTAATATGTTATGATTAGTTGTGTTCTGTATTATGAATAATTTACTAATAAGGTAGATGGAAGTATATAAATAATGCTACTTTGTATTCTGATATAATGTCTAAAGAGAGACATGGATGGAGATAACAGCTAGTGCTTTGGGAATCTTACATATATAATTGTGTTTTAGGGCGTTATAGTACTAGGCTCACTCTTTGGGTGATGTGTTCAACAGAAGCCCAAACCCTAGCATTATGCAATATGCTCATGTAACAAATTTGCATATGTATTCTCTGAATCTAAAGAAGATGAGAACAACAAAAAATGGATCAGAGGCCTAAACGTAAGAGCTAACTCCATAAAAATCTTAGAAGAAAACATAGGTATAAGTAAACATGACCTTGGGCCAAGTGCTCATGCCTGTAATCTCAGCACTTTGGGAGGCCGAGGCAGGTGGATTGCTAGGGGCCAGGAGTTTGAGACCAGCCTGGCCAACATGGTGAAACCCCATCTCTACTAAAGATACAACAATTAGCTGGGCATGGTGGCATATTCCCAGCTACCCATGAGGCGGAGGCATGAGAGTTTTTGAGCCTGGGAGTTGGAGGTTGCGTTGAGCCGAGATTGTGCCTCTGCACTCCAGCCTGGATGACAGGGCGAGACTTTTTCTCAAAAACAAAAACAAAAAGAAAACCAATATGACCTTGGATTAAAGCAACAAGTGCAACAAGTGTCTTGAATACTTAAATATAAAACCTAAAGCAAAACAGCCAAAGAAGAAAACAAATAATATTACATCAAAATTAAAAATTTGTGTGCCTCAAAGGACATTAGCGAGAAGATAAAAAGACAGTCTGTAGAGAGAGAAAATATTTACAAATCATGTCTGATGAGTATAATATCCTATAGAAAATACTTGAACCTCAACAATATAAAGACAAATAGCTCAATTTAAAAATGGGCAGCAGATTTGAACATACGTTTCACCAAAGAAGATATACAAATAGCCATGAAGTACATGAAAAGATGCTCATCATTAATCATTGGGAAAATGTCAGTGAAAACCACAATAAGACACCATGTCACACCCAATAGGATGGCTATAATAAAAAAGAGAATAGAATAACAAGTGCTGGTGAGGCTGTGAATAACTTGGAACCCTCATATATTGTCCAGTGGAAATGTAAAATGGTGTAGCTGCTGTGAGAAACAACTTGGCAGCTCCTGAAGAAATTGCAGTTATGCAGTTCCTCAAAAAGTCAGAGTTACCTTATGACCTAACAGTTCTACTCCTAGGTATCTTCCCAAGAGAAATGAAAATGTATGCCCACGCAGAAATTTGTATACAAATATTCAAAACAGCATTATTCATAATAGCCTAAAAGTAATAACAGTCCACATTTCTGTTAACTGAAGAATGGGTAAATTGGATACAAAAAGTAATATTGTTCAGCCAAAAAAGGAATGACATATTGATACATCCTATAACATGTATGAATCTTGGAAAGATTATTATAAATAAAAGAAGCCAGATAGAAAAGGCCGCCCATGTATTTCATGATTCCATTTATAAGAAGTGTTCAAAATAAGTAAATCCATAAAGACAGAAAAACTAGATTAGGGGCTGGGGAGAAAGCAAGAAGGGGAGGGAAAGGTAATGACTACTAATAACTATAGGGTTTACTTTTGGTGTGATGAAAATGTTCTGGAATTAGATAGTGGTGATGGTTGCACAACCTAGTGAATATGCTAAAAACTATACACTTTAAAATGTTCAGTTTTATGATATGTGAATTATGTCTCAATTTTGAAAGATTCTGTAACTATAATCTTAAACAGTTTTAAAAATAATATGGTTTATAGTCTTATTGGGTGATATAAATTGTTTTGATTTATGTTTTACCAATCTGGATTAATACATGGACAACAAAACTTTGAATCATGCATACAAAACTCCAAGATCCTCTCTTAATCTTCAAATTTTTCTCCAATACATTTGACTTAGGGTAATGGCCTCCAGGTGCATCAGTGTTGCTGCAAATGACATGACTTTATTCTTTTTTATGGCTGTGTAGTATTCTATGGTGATTATTTACCACATTTTGTTTATCCAGTCCACTTTTGATGGGCACCTAGGTTGATTCCATGACTTCACTATTGTGAATAGTATTGTGATAAACGTAAGAATGCAGGTATCTTTTATCGATGAATTATTTTCCTTTGTGTAGATAGTCAGTAGTGGGATTGCTGTGTTGAATGGTAGTTTTATTTCCAGTTCTTTGAGAAATCTCTGTACAGTTTTCTGTAGAGATTGAACTAATTTCCATTCCCACAACAGTGGATAAGTATTTCCTTTTTTCTGTAGCCTCTCCAATGTCTGTTATTTTTTTTATTTTAAAATAGCCATTCTGATTGGTGTGAGATGGTATCTCATTGTGGTTTTAATTTGTATTTCTCCAAAGATTAGTGATGTTGAGCATTTTTTCATGTTCGTTGGCTGCTTGCGTGTCCTCTTTTGAGAAGTGTTGTGTGTCATTAGTCCACTTTTTGGTGTGGTTATTTTTTTTTCCTTGATTTAAATTCATTACAGATTCTGGATATTAGTTCTTTGGCAATGCATAGTTTGCAGATATTTTCTCTCATTCTGTAGGTTGCCTGTTTACTCTGTTGATAGTTTATTTACCCTTGCAGAAGCTCTTTAGTTTAATTAAGTCCCATTTGTCAGTTTTTGTTGCATTTGCTTTTTGAGGTCTTAGTTATAAATTTTTTGCCTATGCCAGTGTTCAGGAGGGTTTTACCTATAGTTTCTTCTAGGATTTTTATAGTTTGAGGTCTTACATTTCAGTCTTTAATCCATCTTGAGTTGATTTTTGTATGTGGCGAGTGGTAAGGAAGGTTTCAGTTTCATTCTTCTGTATATGGCTAGCTAGCTTTCCCAGCACCATTTATTGAATAGGATATCATTTCCCCATTGTTTATTTTTCTCAATTTGTCGAAGATTAGTTGGTTGTAGGTGTGTGGCTTTAATTTTGGGTTCTGTATTCTGTTCCATTGGTCGGTGTGTCTATTTGTATACCAGTACCATGCTGTTTTGGTTAGCATAGCCTTATACTATAGTTTGAAGTTGGGTAATGTGATGTTTTCAGTGTTCTTTTTGCTTATGATTATTTTGGCTATCCAGGCTGTTTTTTTGGTTCCATATGAATTTTAGAATTGTTTATCTAATTCTATGAAAAATGGCATTGGTAATTTGATAGGAATTGCTTTGAACTGGTAGATTGCTTTGGGCAGTATGGTCATGTGGTCATTTTAACAATATTGATTCTTCCAATCTTTGAGCATAGGATGTTTTCCATTTGTTTGCGTCGTCTGTGATTTATTTTAGCAGTGTTTTATAGTTCTCCTTATAGAGATCTTTCACCTGCTTTGTCACATGTATGCCCAGGTATTTTATTTTATTTTTTGTTACTATGGCAAATCTGATTTTGTTCTTGATTTCGTTCTAAGCTTGAACATTATTGGTGTATAGAAATGCTACTGATTTGTGTACATTGATTTTGTATCCTGAAATTTTACTGAAGTCACTTATTGGGTCCAGGAGTCTTTTGGAGGCATCTTTAGGGTTTTCTAGGTACAGGATTATGTCATTGGTGAACAGTGACAGTTTGACTTCCTCTTTACTGATTTGGATGCCCTTTATTTTTTTCTCTTGTCTGATTGCTCTGGCTAGGACTTCCAGTATTATGTTGAATAGGAGTAATGAGAGTGACCTTCCTTCTCTTGTTCCAGTTCTTATGGGGATTGCTTCCAGTTTAGCCCGTTGAGTGTGATGTTGACTTGGGTTTGTCATAGATGGTTCTTATTATTTTGAGGCATGTTTCTTTGATGTCTAGTTTGTTGAGGGTTTTTATCATTAAGAGATGTTGCATTGAGTTCATTTTCTGGATCTATTGAGATGATCATATGGTTTTTGTTTTTAATTCTTTTTATGTGGTGAACCACATTTATTGATTTGTGTATGCTGAGCCATCCTTGAATGCAGGAATAAAGCCCTTTTATTTTAGTGAATTATGTTTTTGATGTGCTGCTTAATTTGCTACTGTTTTTGTAGAGGGATTTTGCTTCTATGTTCATGTTGGCCTGTAATTTTCTTTTTATATTGTTCTTGCCACATTTTGTTATCAAGAAGATACTGATTTCATGGGATGAGTTAGGGAGGTATCCCTCCTTGACTTTTTGGAATAGCTTCAGTAAGATTGGTACCAGCTCTTCTTTGTATGTCTAGTAGGTTTTGGCTGTGAAATCCGTCTGGTCCACTGCAGTATTTGTTTGATATATTTTTTATTGCTGATTCAATTTTGTAACTCGTTTTTTGTCTGTTCAGGATTTTAATTTATTTCTGGTTTAATATTGAAGGTTGTGTGTTTCCAGGAATTTATTCAGTTCCTCTAGGCTTTCTAGTTTGTGCACATGGACGTGTTCATAGTAGTCTTTGGGGAATCTTTTGTATTTCTGTGCTGTCAGTTGTAATGTTCCCTTTGTCATTTCTGATTGTGCTTATTTGGATCTTTTTTCTTCTTGGTTAATTTAGCTGGCAGTCTATCAGTCTTGTTTATTTTTTCAAAGAACCAACTTTCAGTTTCATTTATCCTTTGTATTTTTTTCTTGGTCTCAATTCCATTTAGTTATGCTCTGATCTTAGTTATTTCTTTTCTTCTGCTGCCTTTGTGTTTAGTTTGTTCTTGTTTTTCTGGTTCCTTTAGGTGTGACATTAATTGGTTAATTTGAGAGATATCTGTCTTCTTGATGTAGGCATTTAGTACCATAACTTTACTCTTTACACTACTTTTGCTGTATCGCAGAGGTTTGGGTATATTGTCTGTTTTCATTTATTTTAACTAATTTTTGAATTTTTTTTGCCTTAATTTTGTTTTTTACCCAAAAGTCATTTAGAAGCAAGTTGTTTAGTTTCCATGTATTTGTTTGGTTTTGAGAGTTCCTCTTTGTATTGCTTTCTTTTCTTTTTCTTCTTCTTCTTCTTTTTTTTTTTTGAAATGAAATCTTGCTCTTTGCCAAGGCTGGAGTACAGTGGCGTGATCTCGGCTCACTGCAACCTCCACCTCCTGGGTTCAAGTGATTTTCCTGCCTCAGCCTCCTGAGTAGCTGGGATTACAGGCACCCGCCACCATGCCCAGCTAATTTTTGTATTTTTAGTAGAGACAGGGTTTCACCATGTATGCCAGGCTGGTCTCAAACTCCTGACCTCAAATGGTCCACCCAGCTCGTCCTCCCAAAGTGCTGGAATTACAGGAGTGAGCCACTGCACCCGGCCTGTGTTGTTTTCTAATTTTATTCCATTGTATTCTGAGATTTTTTTGAATTTTTTGAGACTTTATGACCAAGCACATGGCAGTCTTAGAGGATGTTCCATGCATAGATGATAACAATGTATATTCTGTGGTGGTTGGGTGAACTGTCTATAAGACTACGCCAAGAGTCCAATTTAATTCCTTTTTTAGTTTCTGCCTTGATCTGTTTAATACTGTCAGTGGGGTGTTGAAGTTCTTCACTACCATTGTATGGTTTTGCATGACTTCACTTAGGTATGGTAGTATTTGTTTTATAAATCTGTGTGCTTCTGTGTTGGGTAAATATATATTTAGCATAGTTAAATCTTGCAAATTTAACCCTTTATCATGATATAATGCCCTTTTGTTGTCCCAATTTTTATTTTAGTTTTGGCGGGGGCACATCTGCAGGTTTCTTAAATGGGCATATTGCATGATGCTTAGGTTTGGGATATGATTGATTCCATCACCCTGGTACTGATCGTGGTACCCAGTAGGTAGTCTTTCAGCCTTTACCCCACCTCCATCTGTCTCCTCTTTAGTAGTCTCTAGTGTGTTTTTCTCCCTTCTTTATGTCCATGTGTACCCAATGTTTGGCTCCTACTTATAAGTGAGAACATGTGGCATTTGGTTTTCTGTTTCTATGTTAATTTAGGATAGTGTCTTCCAGTTGTATCCAAGTTGCTGCTAAGGACATGATTTAGTTCTTTTTTTTTTTTTTTTTTTTTTTTTTTGAGACGGAGTCTCACTCTGCCGCCCAGGCTGGAGTGCAATGGCCGGATCTCGGCTCACTGCAAGCTCCGCCTCCCGGGTTCACGCCATTCTCCTGCCTCAGCCTCCCGAGTAGCTGGGACTACAGGCGCCCGCCACCGCACCCGGCTAGTTTTTTGTATTTTTTAGTAGAGACGGGGTTTCACCGTGTTAGCCAGGATGGTCTCGATCTCCTGACCTCGTGATCCGCCCGTCTCGGCCTCCCAAAGTGCTGGGATTACAGGCTTGAGCCACCGCGCCCGGCCTAGTTCTTTTTTATGGCTGCATAGGAGTCCATGGTGTATATGTACACATTTTCTTTATACAGTCCACCATTGATGGGCATCTAGGTTGATTCCATGTTTTTGTTATTGTGAACAGGGCTGCAATGTGCATATGAGCATATATATATTTTTTTTGGTAAAACGGTTTATTTTCCAGTAGTTATATACCTTCATAATGGGATTGCTGGGTCTAATGGTAGTTCTATTTTTATCTCTGAAAAATCTCTAAACTGCTTTTCATAGTGGCTGAATTACTTTCCATTCCCACCAACAGTGTATAAATGTTTCCTTTTGTCTGCAGCCTCTCCAGCATCTATTATTTTTTAACTTTTCAATAATAGCTGACTGGTGTGAGATTATATTTCATTATGGTTTTGATTTGTATTTCTCTGATGATTAGTGATGTTGGGCATTTTTTCATATGTTTGTTGGCTACTCGTCTGTCTTTTGAAGTGTCTGTTCATGTCCTTTGCCTACTTTTTAGTAGTTCTCTTAATTCCTTTCTCTGGGTGTTGACCTCTTTTGCAAGATTAGGGAAATTTTCCTGAATGTTTTCCTTAAGTATGTTTTCTAAGTTTCTTACTTTTTCTTTTTCTCTCTCAGGAATGCCAGTTTGTCATAGGTTTGGCCACTTTATATAATCCCATAGTTCTTGAAGGCTTTGTTTCTTAAAGTTCTTTTTTGTTTATTTTTGTGTGACTGGGTTAATTTGAAAGACTGGTATTCAAGCCCTGAAATTCCTTCTTCTGCTTGGTCTAGTCTATTGTTAAAGCTTCCCATTGTGTTTTGAAAATCCTGTACTTAATTTTTCAATTCCAGAAGTTCCACTTGGTTTTTTCTTAATATAGCTATCTCATCTTTCATATCCTAAATTGTTTTTCTGGTTTCTTTGTATTAGATTTCAGCTTTCTCTGGATCTCAGTGAGTTTCCTTGCAATCCATATTTTGAATTTTTCATCTGTTATTTGAGACATTTCAGTCTGGTTAGGGTCCATTGCTAGAGGGGTAGTACTATCTTTTGGAGGTGTCAAAACACTCTGCCTTTTTGTACCGCTTGAATTCTTCTGCTGATTCTTTCTCATCTGAGGTATTGTCACTTCTTATTTTTGGATTTGCTATTGTTTTGTCAGGGCTTTTTGATTTTTTAATTCTTTTTTTCCTTGAGGGTATTACTGTGGTGTATATGGTGTATGATTGTTTGGCTTCGTTTCTGGGTGCTTTCAGGGGACCAAGGCTCTGTTTGGGCTCCTTGGTTGTGGGTAGTTTCTGTGTGGTGGCTTTCTCAGATGCTGCTTGTTGTAGCGATATATTGGATATAAGGGCTGATACACTATCTTCTGTGGGCCTGATGGTGTGGAGGTCTCTGGAATCTTATCTCGTGGACTAACACCAAGCTCTTCTGGTAGTAGGTTTTTAATTTCATGGTGCAGTTCTGGGTATAATCCAGTAGATGGCGCTTAAAAATAAGAGCTGGCAGGTAGGCTTTGTGCCATGTGGATGTGCCCACCCTGATGGGGTTGGTGAGAAAATCGTGAGGGGGTGCACTAAGGTCTTGGGAGAAGGGGCAGGGGGTGCATCAGCTCTTCATCTTGAGCCCTTAGGAATGTGATTTGCTTCTTTATCATGCCCTTGTTGCAGGGCTCATAACCTTCAGTTGTCCCTGGATTCAGTGTGGCTGTGGGCCACAGATAAGCCTTTCTGACTACTACTACTAAAATGGGGCTGAGGAGGCAGAGCCTTTATTCCCAGTCCAGGGCAGTCAACTCTGTGTTCTGTCCTCTGTTGCCGGGGTGCTGCCACTTTTTGTAAGAAGGTGGTGGTCAGCTTGCCCTTTGTGAAAGCCTGAGTGGTCTTGGACTGACTTTCTTTGCAATGGAGCTACCATGACAAGCACAAAAGACACTTTCTTTGAGGCATGCCCACTAGCCTGTGGCAGGAAGAACACTGCTGCTTCCACAACAGTGTACTAGGGGAGGCTGGGAGATGACCCTCTCTCCGCGTCTGTTCCTGGGTGTCAGTGCTGGCCCATTCAGTGGTTGGTGCTGCACTCGTTTCCTTTGTCCCAAGTTGGGCTTTGGTGGGCTGTACTTCCCTCCACCTTTAGTGGTGGGACAGGCTTAGGGTTAGATCTTTGGGGTACCACAGCTCCCTGGGGAGCTTCTGGTCCCCTGTGCTTGCCAAAGTCAGAGTGGGTTATGGGTGTATTTGTGGTGCATCTGGTGAGACAGTGGCTCAAGGTTGGAGATACCATTGGCACCATGGGTGGAGATTCCTAGGCAGGGTTGTGGCACCATGGGTACACAACCATCATGGCACCCACTGTCTCAGTTCAGGTTTGAAGGGAATGTAGGCACATCTGTGCAAGCTGGTCACCTGGTTCTCTATTCCCGGTAAGTACTCAAATCGCCACCAATAGTGTTGCCCTGAGTCATGAGGACAAAGAGTCTTCTAAACAGTTTGGTGGTCGGCAGACTGTCACAGAGGTGAGGGGAGTGGAGAAGCACCCCCACCTACCCTTTCCATGGGACTCTGAGTTTCTTGGGTGTCAATTTCTATTAATCCTCATTCTGCTTTCCTTTTTTTGCACCCCAGCTTCTTCCTTTAGGTATTCCAACAGATCCTGCTCCCTTCCTTTAGTTTTCCTTTTGGAATGTGTCTATTCACTGATACCTTTGGTCTTGTCTCTGAGGAGAACTGACATCCAATATCCCTAGACAGCTATTTTCTGCTCTTTGTTCTCTTTGATCCATTTTGAGTAATTTTTTTTTTTTTAAATATGATGCGAGTAGGGGTTCAGTTTTTTTGCGTGCAGATGTCTTGTTGTCTCAGCATTATTTCTGGAAATGACTATACTTTTCCCACTGAAGTGGTCTTCAGATTCTTGTCAAAAATCAATTGACTACAGATGTTTGGGTTTATTGCTGGAGTCTCACTTCTGTTTCATTGATCTATATGTCTATCCGTATACCAGTATAACACTGTCTTGATTACTGTAACTTACTGTAGATTACTGTATCAGTTTTACAGTTTATTAGATTTGTATTGAATAAATTAGATTACTGTAGTAAGTTTGAAATCAGGAAGTATGGTTCTCTCTACTTTTCTTTTTGAGATTGTTTCGACTATTCTGTGTCCCTTACATTTCCATGTGAATTTTAGGATCAGCTTGTTATTTTTCTGTGAATAAGTCAGCTGGGAATTTTATTGGTACTGTGTTGAAACTGTAGATCAAGTGGGGAATATTGCCATCTTTACAATATCTTCTTCCAATCCATTAATGTGGGAAGTCTTTCTGTTCATTTAGTTTTAAAAAAATTTCTTTCAATAATGTTTTTTCACTTTTGAAGTATAAAAGTGCACTTGTTTTGTTTAATTTATTCCTGTGTAATTTATCATTTTTAATGCTGTTGTAAAATTGTTAATGGAAATGCTTTCTTAATTTCATATTTGAATTTTTCATTGATAGTGGATAGAAGCAAAACTGACATTTGTATGTGGAACTTGTATTCTACAGCCATGCTGAACTAGTTTACTTCCTCTAATAGTTTTTTTGTGGATTCTTCAAGATTTTCAATATATAAGACCATCATCTGCAAATAGAGAAAATGTTATTTCTTCCTTTTCAATATGGATGCCTTTTGATTTGTTTCTTGTTTAATTGCCCCAGCTAGAACTTCATTAAATAAAGAGTGAAATTGGCCAGGCGCAGTGGCTCATGCCTGTAATCCCAGCACTTTGGGAGACTGAGGCGAGTGGATCACTTGAGATCAGGAGTTCAAGACCAGCCTGGCCAACATGGTGAAACCCCTGCCTTTGCTAAAAATAAAAAAAATTAGCTGGGCATGGTGGTGGGCGCCTGTAATCCCAGCTACTCGAGAGGCTGAGGCGGGAGAATCACTGAATCTGGGAGGCAGAAGTTGCAGTGAGCTGAGATTGTGCCACTGCACTCCAGCCTGGGTAACAGAGCGAGACTCTGTCTCCAAAAAAAAAAAAAAAAAAAAGGTGAAATTAGAATATTAGAATTTTTGTCAAATGCTCCTTCAGCACTTATTTAGACGATCATTTACTTTTTCCCACCCTTATTTCAGTGTTATTGTGATATGTATAGGTATAAATCTCTTTGAGTTTATCCTGCTTGGAATTTGCTGAACTTTCTGATGTGTGGATTAATGTTTTTCACTAAATTCAGGAAGTTTTTGGCTGTTATTTCCTCAAATAACCTTTCTGCTTTTTTCTTTCCTCTACTGGAGAGGAATACTTGGTGCTCTCCCTGTTTTTTGAGGCTTTGACAATTTTTGTTCACTTTTTTTCTTTCCGTTCCTTACACCATAATCTCAATTGATCTATCTTCCAATCTTCTGATTATTTCATCTGCATTCTAGAATCTGCTGTTGAGCCACTCTTTATTTTTATTTTTTTATTTTTTTATTTTTTTGAGACGGAGTCTTGCTCTGTCACCCAGGCTGGAGTGCAGTGGCCGGATCTCAGCTCACTGCAAGCTCCTCCTCTCGGGTTCACGCCATTCTCCTGCCTCAGCCTCCCGAGTAGCTGGGACTACAGGCACCCGCCACTTCGCCCGGCTAGTTTTTTGTATTTTTTTAGTAGAGACGGGGTTTCACCGTGTTAGCCAGGATGGTCTCGATCTCCTGACCTCATGATCCGCCCGTCTCGGCCTCCCAAAGTGCTGGGATTACAGGCTTGAGCCACCGCGCCCGGCCTGAGCCACTCTTTAAAACTTTCATTTAAAAAGTGCTTATTGATTAGTTCAATGTTTTTTTGTCCTTTCTGGATGTTTCTGATTTTTATCCAGTTTATTGCTCATATTTTATTGTACTTTACATGTGTAATACCCTTTTATTGAGTCTTGAACATTTTATACTCTTGAGAACTGGATTTTCTTCTTTTTTACTTTGGCAGACACTTAAGTTTTTTGTGGCTTGATACTTTTTAAGACTTGTTTTCATGCTTTGTTAGGGTGCTTATGAGGGAGGAGACCACCCTCATACTGTCTTATGCCCAATTTCTGCCTCCAAAGAAAGAAGTAGTAAAAACTAAAAGACAGAAATGAAATCCGTAGGCAGACAGCCCGGTGCCGTGCCCTGGGCCTGGTTAAAGATCCACGCCTGACCTAACTGGTTATGTTATCTATAGATTCCAGACATTGTGTGGAAAAGCATTGTGAAAAATCCCTGTTCTGTTCCGTTCTGATTACCAATGCATCCAGCCCCCAGTCACGTACGCCCTGCTTGCTCAGTTGGTCAGATGGATCCATCATGACCCTCTCACGTGGACCCCTTTAGAGTTGTAAGCCCTTTAAAGGGACAGGAATTGCTTACTTGGGGAGCTCTGTTTTTGGAGACATGAGTCTTGCTGAAGCTCCCAGCCGAATAAAGCCCTTCCTTCTTTAACTCGGTGTCTGAGGGGTTTTGTCTGCAGCTTGTCCTGCTCCACTTACAATCCAGGGTTACTTTAGCCCTATTCCAAAGGTGTTACTCTTCTCTGTTCTCCACTGAATGCCCTGAGCATTCAGTGAGTTTCTTCCTATCTCCCAGGTCTGTTTGCATTCTGGGAATTTTTCTGATTGCAGCTTCCTGGTTATTTGCTCAGTCTCATGGAGTTCTGCTGTATTCATGTGAATAGTTAGTAGTCAAAAAGTTACTGAAGGAAACCCATACAGATTTCTGGACCTTTTTTCTCTGTAGATCTCTCATTTTTGGTAATTTGCGTGGCACAATCCCATGTGTTTCCGCTAATTTTTAATTGTTATCTTGGCTTCCTCTATTTGCAAGCTCATACTCTCCTTGTTTTCTCCTCTTTAGTAGATCTAGAAAGTACCTATAGGTAGAAGGAGTGACTATAAAGCTCACCTTGTTTTCTTGAGTAAGGGATCACATGTTTGTCTTGTCTGATGTTCATTATGTGAAATCAATTGCATTATATATTTTGTCCAATTTGCCATTTGTTTATTGCAAGAGGAAAATCTTGTCCTAGTTATTGTGTCAAAGCTGGAAGCAGTAGTATTTTAAGAAGGCCCTTAAGTCTTCAAATATTTTATATCTTCAGAATGTTCATATCAAGTACAATATAGATTTCACCTACCCACCTTTTGGGGTAGCTGTTTTAATGAAGAGAGTTTCAAAAATTAGAAACAATGAGAAAAACCTCAATAATGGATAAGTTCACTTTAAAATATCAGGTCTATGGGGAATTCAGATCATTTGGATCATGAAACTGAGCCATTTTGTTACACTATACACGTCCTGATTTCAGGCAAAATAAGGAGGTAGAGGAGGATGTTAATGATGATTAATAACCCACGCAAACCAAAGTTTTATTAGGCAGTTGCCTTGAAAACTCAAACCTCTAAAGTACATGTTATATCCTCGGAATCAAGTTAAGCTAGCTGTACGGGTGAAAATATTCTCATTAGTCATAATCTTGAGAGTAAAGGTTACCAACAATAAAACTAATAGTAAAATATTTTGAAGGCCAGCCAAATGTTTTGATTAACCCTGTTGAATAATGTGAGTGTAATCTCATCAATATAATAAGGTAATGTATTTATTTAGCAAATACCTGTTGAGGACCTGTTATATCTAGGAATCATGCTAAATACTAGGAATTAAAAATGAATAAGGCATAGCTTCTATTCTTAAGGACCTGATAGTTTTCAAGGTATAGCCATAAAAATATGAGGAAGGTTGGATTTGTAGTATTAAAAATGGACAGTTGCCAGTTTATGGACATGCAAGGGAAGGTGGGATATTAAATATGAATCAAAATAAAGGATCAGTACCATGTAAGTATTTTGGAGCAAAAGTCAAAGCTGTAGACATGGATATAGCATGCTTTGAGGTCTTTTGAAAGCATCTTTTTTTTTTCCCTCATAATTTTCATTGTTTCAAGTTATTCCTTCATGGTCCCCTCCTCGGAGATTCATTTCTGATGTTGCATCCTCATTAGTATGTGAATCTTATAAAATTGGATGAGATGAGGTGGTAACCTGAGACTAACAAGAGGATGAATTCCTTTTTGCCCGGCCTTCCTCAGTAAGGCTTTTGCATTGAATCTTTATGAAAATCTCATGAGAATTTTGTCAAAAAGATGAAAATGTCAGAGATGATCTCTAGTTTTAAGTTAAGCAATTAGGTAAAATCTTCATTTTAGAACATTATCTCAAGTTTAAATCTCCAGAGATAAATTTGATGGTCATATAGTCATAAAACTTAAAGTTATCAATATGACATTTAAAATCTTATCTTGCTTTTAACTTAACCTTTAATTTATTTTTCTTTTATATTTCACTGCTATAAAACAAGCAGGTGTTGAGCAGGAATGGTTGCAGGAAGTAGTACCTCATAGTGCTAATCCTATGAGGACAATCACATGTATATTGTTTAGAATTGATGCAGTTCCAAACTGTGATTACTGTACTGTCATATTTTTGTTGCCACAGAACTTTGTATACATGTGTTACAACCAAACCAAAACAAACAAACAATACAACTAAAGCAAATATAAGCAGCTAAAACAATAGTACAACTAAAGCAAAACAAAACAAGACTACCAGGGCTTAGAAAAGCCAAGAACTTTACCAGAGGTTAAATTAATCCCCCTATAATGACAGTATCTTCAAGATCTCGAAGAAATGCATATGAACCAAATTTGCCATTCGCTAAGAATTTCTCCTTTTCAGTTGCATGTGTACATATGTATGTGCATGCGTGCACACACCTAGCCACAACTTTAATGTAGGATCTTGAGTCTTTTTCATGATGCTAGAGATTGAATATGCCAGTGTTGGGGTTTCTGAAGCAGAAATATTGTGTTAAATTATTGTGAAGGACTTCTAGGAAATAGTGTTTGTTGAAATAGTTCTACATGAAATTCAGTCCTTAATTTAAGTATTAGTTTAAGGGAACTTCTTTGATTCCAGAATCAATTGCCTGCTTGCCGATCTTCTTGATAAAATTCATATTGTAACATCAAATAATTTCTTAAAAGTACCATATTTGGTGCACTTCTAAAACATCAAAAAATGTTTCTTGTCTAGTTTTGATACCAGGAGTATTGGTATCAAAAAACTTTGATACCAAGAGTGTATAACTCTGGAATCCAGATGAAGAAAATATTCCAAGGAGGGAGGAATCAATATGTCAAATGCTGCTGATAGGTACATAAAAGAAGATCAATAATTTACTGTCGGAGTTAGCAACAACTCATTTCTTATCTGTATAAGAGCAATTTTGGTAAAGTGGTGAAAATAAAAGCCAGATTAGAAGCAGTAAGTGTAGATGATTCTTCTGAGGAGTTTGCTTTAAAGAATTCAGATAAATTGAAGCAGAGGTGGGGGTCAAAAGTTTTTAAATTGTTTTGCTTTCAATGTTAAGATAGGAGAAATATGTTTGCATGCTGATAGGAAATAGTAGAGAGAGAAATTGATGATGTAGGAGAGAAAGGTTAAAATTGCTGGAGTGATGTCATTAAGTAATTGAGAAGAAGGTAGGATCTAGTATACAAAAAGAGGGTTTAACTTTAAGAACATGGATCACTTACTGGTTCATAACAGAAGTATAGGCAGTTGCCTGTGTACTGTGTTTGATGTGTAGATCTGGTGACATTTGGAAAGTCTCTTGACTCCAGGTTCTCAGTGAAATAGGAAGCCTAGTCTTTTTGTGTGGATTGAATTGTCTCCTTCCAAAAGAGATACTGAAGTCCTAGCCACTAGTACCTGTGGGTGTGATCTTATTTAGAACTAGGGTCTCTGCAGATGTAATCAAGTTAAGATGAGGTAATATTTGATTAGGGTGGACCCTGAATCCAATGACGTATGAGAAGAGAGAAATTTTGACTGAGCTCCAGACACACAGGAAGAAAGTTATGTGAAGATGTAGGCAGAGATTGGAGTGATGCAGCTACAAGCCAAGGAATGCCAAAGTTTGTGGGTAACCGCAAATAACTAGGAAGAGGCAAGGAAAAATTCTTCCTTAGAGCCTTCAGACGGCACTTGGCCCTGTCAACATCTTGATTTGAAGTATGAGAAAATAAATTTCTGTTGTTTTAAGCCACCCAGTTTGTAGTACTTTCTTATGGTAGCTTTACGAAATGCAATATTCAACTGAAAATGAGGAAAGGATTGATACTTGATTTCTCATAGATACTTAAAAAACTTTTCGTTTTCTCATCCAACACTTTACATAATAGTAAGCTTCCTTGACATTTTTATTGGCCGATGAATAGAATGTTTTTAGCCCATTTTTAATGGACAGAGCATTTGTTATACCTTCCTAGCTTTTTACTAATCTTTACAGTTGTTTTTTTTTTTTAACCTTTTATACCTCCAAGCTTATGACTTTGTCCAAATAGGTTTTCAAAAAGCTGGTTGCAGCACTTAGAACTGATAGAACTCCCCTTCCCTCCCCAGTGATCCACTGTAGACTCAGCTTATAATTATTGCTTTGATATTTTTCAATATCCTATTAAAAAATATCAAACATACAGAAATGTTGGAAGACTTTTACAGTGAACACTTACTTGTATTCTCACTATCTAGAGCAGGGGTAGGCAAACTTTATCTGAAAAGGGCCAGAAAACAGATATTTTAGGCTTCAAGGGCCCT
This sequence comes from Theropithecus gelada, assembly GCF_003255815.1. Lineage (NCBI taxonomy): Eukaryota > Metazoa > Chordata > Mammalia > Primates > Cercopithecidae > Theropithecus > Theropithecus gelada. The sequence goes on along the minus strand of NC_037672.1, from coordinate 12,313,980 downwards.
ACAGTGCCTGTTGGAATTAATCAGCTGTCCCACTGTAGTGTAGAAGCAGCTATGAATACCTAAATGAATGAGTATGACTGTGTTCCAACAAAACTTTATTTATCGACACTGACATTTGAATTTTATATTTCACATCATGAATTATTGTTGTAACTTATTCTCACCTTTTTTTTTTCCCCCCAAGACGTAGTTTCACTGTTGTTGCCCAGGCTGGAGTGAAATGGCATGATCTCAGCTCACTGCAACCTCCGCCTCCTGAGTTCAAGTGATTCTGCTGCCTCAGCCTCCTGAGTAGCTGGGATTACAGGCACCCGCCACCACGCCCAGCTAATTTTTTGTATTTTTAGTAGAGACGGAGTTTCACTCTGTTGGTCAGGCTGGTCTTGAACTCCTCATCTCAGGCGATCCACCCACCTTGACCTCCCAAAGTGCTGGAATTATAGGCGTGAGCCATTGCACCTGGCCTCTCACCCTTTTTAAAGGTTAAAACTGTTCTTAGCTCATGGGCCATAACAAAAAGTGGCGGATTTGGCCCACAGACTACGGTTTGTTGCCCCTGACCTAGAGTCCACAATTAAAAGCCTGCTTTGTTTGGTTTTTCATATATGTATCCATCTAAACATCCTTCTGTTAGTCTAGTGGTTCACCCTCTCTTTGGTGCATTTCAAAATAAGTTGCAGACACTATACTTTAAATACTTCCTTGAATGTATCATTACTTAGAGTTTAATTTATTTTGAGGTAAAATTTACATTGAAATGAAATAAAGTTTGTGTACATTTTTTGATAGGCATTTTTTTTTTCATTTTTAAAAATTATATTTTAAATCCTAGGGTACATGTGCACAACGTGCAGGTTTGTTACATAGGTATACATGTGCCATGTTGGTTTGCTGAACCCATTAACTCGTAATTTACATTAGGTATTTCTCCTAATGCTATCCCTCCCCCTGCCTCCATCCCATGACAGGCCCCCGTGTGTAATGTTCCCTGCCCTATGTCCAAGTGTTCTCATTGTTCAGTTCCCACCTATGAGTGAGAACGTGCAGTGTTTGGTTTTCTGTCCTTATGATAGTTTGCTGAGAATGATGGTTTCCAGCTTCATCCATGTCCCTGCAAAGGACATGAACTCATCCTTTTTCGTGATTGCATAGTATTCCATGTTGTATATTTGCCACATTTTCTTAATCTGGTCTATCATTGATGGAGATTTGGGTTGGTTCCAAGTCTTTGCTATTGTGAATAGTGCCACAGTAAACATACGTGTGCACATGTCTTTATAGTAGCATGATTTATAATCCTTTGGGTATATATCCAGTAATGGGATTGGTGGGTCAAATGGTAATTGTACTTCTAGATCCTTGAGGAATCGCCACACTGTCTTCCACAATGGTTGAACTAGTTTACAGTCCCACCAACAGTATAAAAGCATTTCTATTTCTCCACTTCCTCGCCAGCATCTGTTGTTTCCTGACTTTTTAATGATTGCCATTCTAACTGGCATGAGGTGGTATCTCATTGTGGTTTTGGTTTGCATTTCTCTGATGAACAGTGATGATGAGCCTTTTTTCATGTGTCTGTTGGCTGCATAAATGTCTTCTTTTGAGAAGTCTGTTCATATCCTTTGCCCACTTTTTGATGGGGTTGTTTGTTTTTTTCTTGTAAATTTGTTTAAGTTCTTTGTAGATTCTGGATATTAGCCCTTTATCAGATGAGTAGATTGCAAAAATTTTCTCCCATTCTGTAGGTTGCCTGTTCACTCTGATGGTAGTTTCTTTTGCTGTGTGGAAGTTCTTTAGTTTAATTATATCCCATTTGTCTATTTTGGCTCTTGTTGCCATTGCTTTTGGTGTTTTAGTCATGAAGTCCTTGCCCATGCCTGTGTCCTGAATGGTATTGCAAAGGTTTTCTTCTAGGGTTTTTATGGTTTTAGGTCTAACATTTAAGTCTTTAATCCATCTTGAGTTAATTTTTGTATAAGGTGTAAGGAAGGGATCCAGTTTCAGCTTTCTACATATGGCTAGCTAGTTTTCCTAGCACCACTTATTAAATAGGGAATCCTTTCCCCATTTCTTGCTTTTGTCAGGTTTGTCAAAGATCAGATGATTGTAGATGTGTGGTGTTATTTCTGAGGGCTCTGTTCTGTTCCATTGGTCTATAACTGTTTTGGTACCAGTACCATGCTGTTTTGGTTACTGTAGTCTTGTAATATAGTTTGAAGTCAGGTAGTGTGATGCCTCCAGCTTTGTTCTTTTGGCTTAGGATTGTCTTGGCAATGCGGGCTCTTTTTTGGTTCCATATGAACTTTAAAGTAGTGTTTTCCAATTCTGTGAAGAAAGTCCTTGGTAGCTTGATGGGGATGGCATTGAATCTGTGAATTACCTTGGGCAGTATGGCCATTTTCACGATACTGATTCTTCCTATCCATGAACATGGAATGTTCTTCCATTTGTGTTCTCTTTTGTTTCGTTGCGCAGTGGTTTTAGTTCTCCTTGAAGAATTCCTTCACATCCCTTGTAAGTTGGATTCCTAGGCATTTTATTCTCTTTGTATCAATTGTGAATGGGAGTTCACTCATGATTTGGCACTCTATTTGTCTGTTATTGGTGTATAGGAATGCTTGTGATTTTTGCATGTTGATTTTGCATCCTGAGACTTTGCTGAAGTTGCTTATCAGCTTAAGTATATTTTGGGCTGAGATAATGGGGTTTTGTAAATATACAATCATGCCATCTGCAAACAGGGACAATTTGACTTCCTCTTTTCCTAACTGAATACTCTTTATTTCTTTCTCTTGCCTGATTGCCCTGGCCAGAACTTCCAACACTATGTTGAGTAGGAGTGGTGAGAGAGGGCATTCCTGTCTTGTGGAAGTTTTCAAAGGGAATGCTTCCAGTTTTTGCCCATTCAGTATGATGTTGGCTGTGGGTTTGTCGTAAATAGTTCTTATTATTTTGAGATATGTTCCATCAATACCTAGTTTCTTGAGAATTTTTGACATGAAGGGCTGTTGAATTTTGTCGAAGGCTTTTCTGCATCTATTGAGATAATCATGTGGTTTTTGTTATTGGTTCTGTTTATGTGATGGATTATGTTTATTGATTTGCATTTGTTGAACCAGCCTTGCATCCCAGGGATGAAGCGGACTTGATCTTGGTAGATAAGCTTTTTGATGTGCTGCTGGATTCGGTTTGCCAGTATTTTATTGAGGATTTTCACATGGATGTTCATCAGGGATATTGGTCTAAAATTCTCCTTTTTGTGTGTGTCTCTGCCAGGCTTTGGTATCGGGATGATACTGGCCTCATAAAATGAGTTAAGGAGCATTCCCTCTTTTTCTGTTGATTGGAATATTTTCAGAAGGGTTGGTATCAGCTCCTCTTTGTACCTCTGGTAGAATTTGGCTGTGAATCCGACTGGTCCTGGACTTTTTTTGGTTGGTAGGCTATTAATTATTGCCTCAGTTTCAGAGCCTGTTATTGGTCTATGCAGAGATTCAACTTCTTCCTGGTTTAGTCTTGGGAGGGTGTATATTTCCAGGAGTTTATCCATTTCTTGTAGATTTTCTAGTTTATTTGTGTAGAGGTGTTTATAGTATTCTCTGATGGTAATTTGTATTTCTGTGGGATTGGTGGTGATATCCCCTTTATCGTTTTTTATTGCATCTATTTGACTCTTCTCTCTTTTCTTGTTTGTTAGTCTTGCTAGCGGTCTATCAATTTTGTGGATCTTTTGAAAAAACCAGCTCCTGGGTTCATTGCTTTTTTTGAAGGTTTTTTTGTGTCTCCATCTCCCTCAGTTCTGCTTTGATCTTAGTTATTTCTTGCCTTCTGCTTGCTTTTGAATTTGTTTGCTCTTACATCTCTCATTCTTTTAATTGTGATGTTAGGGTGTTGATTTTAGATCTTTTCTGCTTTCTCTTGTGCACGTTTAGTGCTATAAATTCCCCTCTACACACTGGTTTAAATGTGTCCCAGAGATTCTGGTACGTTGCATCTTTGTTCTCATTGGTTTCAAAGAACATCTTTATTTCTGCCTTCATTTCGTTATTTATCCAGTAGTCATTTAGGAGCAGGTTGTTCAGTTTCCATGTAGTTGTGTGGTTTTAGTAAGTTTCTTAATCCTGAGTTCTAATTCGATTGCATTGTGGTCTGAGAGACTGTTTGTTGTGATTTCTGTTCTTTTATATTTGCTGAGGAGTGCTTTACTTCCAACTATGTGGTAAGTTTTGGAATAAGAGCGATGTGGTGCTGAGAAGAACGTATATTCTGTTGATTTGGGGTGGAGAGTTCTGTAGATGTCTATTAGGTCTGCTTGGTGCAGGGCTGAGTTCAACTTTTGGATATCCTTGTTAGCCTTCTGTCTTGTTGATCTGTCTCATATTGGCAGTGGAAGGTTAAAGTCTACCATTATTATTGTGCGGCAGTCGATAAGTCTCTTTGTAAGTCTCTAGGGACTTGCTTTATGAATCTGGGTGTTCCTGTATTGGGTACGTATATATTTAGGATAGTTGGCTCTTCTTGTTGAATTGATCCCTTTACCATTATGTAATGGCCTTCTTTGTCCCTTTTGATCTTTGTTGTTTTAAAGTCTGTTTAATCAGAGGCTAGGATTGCAGCCCCTGCTTTTTTTTTTTTTTTACTTTCATTTGCTTGGTAGATCTTCGTCTATCCCTTTATTTTGAGCCTGTGTGTGTGTCTGCACGTGAGATGGGTCTCCTGAATACAGCACATTGATGGGTCTTGACTCTATCCAATTTGCCAGTCTGTGTCTTTTGATTGAGGCATTTATCCCATTTACATTTAAGGTTAATATTGTTATATGTGAATTTGATCCTGTCATTATGATGTTAGCTGGTTATTTTGCCCGTTAGTTGATGCAGTTTCTTCCTAGCATTGATGGTCTTTACAATTTGTCATGTTTTTGCAGTGGCTGGTACCAGTTGTTCCTTTCCATGTTTAGTGCTTCTTTCAGGAGCTCTTGTAAGGCAGGCCTGGTGGTGACAAAATCTCTCAGCATTTGCTTGTCTGTAAAGGATTTTATTTCTCCTTCACTTATGAAGCTTAGTTTGGCTGGATATGAAATTCTGGGTTGAAAATTCTGTCTTTAAGAATGTTTAATATTGGTCCCTAGTCTCTTCTGGCTTGCAGAGTTTTTGCTGAGAGATGCGCTGTTAGTCTGTTGGGCTTCCCTTTGTGGGTAACCCTACCTTTCTCTCTGGCTGCCCTTAACATTTTTTCCTTCATTTCAGCCTTGGTGAATCTGACAATTGTGTGTCTTGGGATTGCTCTTCTCGAGAAGTGTCTTTGTGGTGTTCTCTGTATTTCCTGAATTTGAATGTTGGCCTTCCTTGCTGGATTGGGGAAGTTCTCCTGGATAATATCCTGCAGAGTGTTTTCCAACTTGTTTCCATTCTCCCCATCATTTTCAGGTACACCAATCAGACGTAGATTTATTCTTTTCACATAGTCTCATATTTCTTGGCACTTTGTTCATTTGTTTTTACTCTTTTTTCTCTAAATTTCTCCTCTTTCTTTATTTCATTAATTTGATCTTCAATCACTGATACCCTTTCTTCCACTTGATCGAGTTGACTATTGAAGCTTGTTCATGCCTCATGTAGTTCTCATGCCCTGGTTTTCAGCTCCATCAGGTCATTTACGATCTTCTCTACACTGTTTATTCCAGTTAGCCATTCATCTAATCTTTTTTCAAGGTGTTTAGCTTCCTTGTGAGAGGTTCGAACATCCTCCTTAAGTTCAGAGAAGTTTGTTATTACTGACCTTCTGAAGCCTGCTTCTGTCAGCTCGTCAAAGTCATTCTCTGTCGAGCTTTGTTCCGTTGCTGGCAAGGAGCTGCAATCCTTTGAAGGATAAGAGGTGCTCTAGTCTTTAGAATTTTCAGCTTTTCTCCTCTGGTTTCTCCCCATCTTTGTGGTTTTATCTACCTTTGGCCTTTGATGCTTGTGACCTACAGATGGGGTTTTGGTGTGGATGTCCTTTTTGTTGATGTTGATGCTATTCCTTTCTGTTTGTTAGTTTTCCTTCTAAGAGTCAGGTCCCTCAGCTGTAGGTCTGTTTGAGTTTGCTGGAGGTCCACTCCAGATCCTTTTTGCTTGGGTATCACCAGCATAGGCTGCAGAACAGCAAATATTGCAGAACAGCAAATATTGCTGCCTGATCCTTCCTCTTGTAAGCTTTGTCCCAGAGGGACACCTGTATGAGGTGTCATATGGCACCTACTGGGAGGTGTCTCCCAGTTAGGCTACACAGGTGTCAGGGACCCACTTGAGGATGCAGTCTGTCCATTTTCAGAGCTCAAACACTGTGCTGGGAGGACCACTGCTCTCTTCAGAGCTGTCAGACGGGCGTTTAAGTGTGCAGAAGTTTCTACTGCCTTTTGTTCAGCTATGCCCTGCCCCCAGAGGTGGGGTTTACAGAGGCAGAAGGCCTTGCAGAGCTGCGGTGGGCTTCACCCAGTTCGAGCTTCCCGGCTGCTTTGTTTACCAACTCAAGCCTCAGCAATGGCGGATGCCCCTCCCCTTGCCAGGTGGCTGCCTTGCAAATCGATCTCAGACTGCTGCACTACTAGTGAGCAAGGCTCCGTAGGCATGGGACCCACCAAGCCAGGCGCAGGATGTAATCTCCTGGTGTGCCGTTTGCTAAGACCATTGGAAAAGTGCGTATTTCGGTGGGAGTGTCCCGATTTTCCAGGTATAGTCTGTCATGGCTTTGTTGGCTAGGAAAGGGAAATCTCCTGACCCCTTGCATTTCCTGGGTGAGGCGATGCCCCGCCCTGCTTCAGCTCCCCATCTGTGGGCTGCATCCATTGTCCAACCAGTCCCAGTGAGATGAACCACGTACCTCAGTTGGAAATGCAGAAATCACTGTCTTCTGCGTCAATCACGCTGGGAGCTACAAACCGGAGCTGTTTCTATTTGGCCATCTTGGAATGGAATCTTTGTTTGTGTACATTTAATGAGTTTGGGCAGATCATATACTTATGTAATCCAAGTCCTTATCAAGATATAGAATATTACCATTACTTCAGAAAGTTTGTATTCAATCTTTATCCCCACCCCCATTCTTAATTATTTACTCCATGGATTGGTTTTGCCTGTTCTAGAATTTCATATAAATAGAATCATACATTATATTGTTCTGGCTTTAATTTTTCTCTGTATTTCTATTCTCTTAGAATTTGTCTTTTAAACTTGGCTGTGTTGTTAAACATACTACCTACATATTTTTCAGCATTTATATGTGATTGTGAACTGAGTTGGCATATTTAAAAAAGTCGGTCTTTGGTAGTCTCTGTTGATGATATGATTATATCTGCAATTAATGATGAGTCTTCTTCCTTACCTATAGCTTACCTCTTATTTTTATCTTACTGAATTGTCTAAAATTCTTGAACAGTTTTGAATAACTACCATGATACCAAGCACCTTTAATACTGACTTTATAAGAATTGCCTTTAGTTGGTATTTTATCATGAAGTAGGAATTTTGTTTTTGGCCTCTAATCGATATTCTCTATCAAATTAAGGAAGTTGGTTTTCATCCTGTGCTATTCATCTTCATATTAAGAACATGAGTTAAGTTTTATTTAATGAAGGCATATATGATGTTTTCTTCATTTTGCTTATTCATAATGGATTACATAGAAAGATTGAATTTTAAACCAGCCTTGTAATTCCTAAATTAAACTTCTTTTTTGGTCACAGCATATTCTCTTTTATATACTGCTAGATTCAATTTAATGTTTTATGTACAATGTTTGCTTTTAAATGAGATTGGCCTGAAGTTTGTACCAGCCTTGTCTGGTTTTAGTACCAAGATTATGTCAGCTTCATAAATGAATTGGGAAATACCCCATATGTTTCTGTTTACTGTAGTTGGTTGAAATGACATAGGAACTATATTTTTGGAAGGTAGGTCTAACTTATTTGTAAAATCATCAGGATTTTGTTTCCTTTTTTAGAGTTAGATCTTTTACTACCTGTTATAGTTCCTCTTTGATATTAGAATTTGGTGTTTCTTCTTTTATTCCTAGTCAGTTTTGATTATTTATATTTTCATGGATGATTTGATCTAGATTTTTGAATTATGGGTGCATGGCCAAACGACTTTCCCTTACAGCTTAAGTGTCTGATCTTCAATTAAACAATGTAGCTCTGTTCCCATGGTAACCTGATAAGGTAGTATGTGTCAATAACATTATTGCAAAACATTTTTATGATAAAAATGAAACCTGATTAGTAAATAACAGCTGGACTGGGAGGGACCAGAGATGAACTATAAATAGTGATAGAAACCATAGTTTTTGGGCTTTTCTGATTGTGGAGGCTCGTGCATGGCTTGTCACTTGGAGGGGCTCTGGAATCTTTACTTATGGAATGTTACAAGAGAAATTGGCTCTTGTGGGACAGGGGACTTTTGAGCTAACCCTATACCCATGTGTCAGTCTCATATGCTCATATTTTTGCTGTCACTTGAGGAGAAAATAGCTCCTAGACTGCTGTGTAATCTGTAGTTTCCCTCTGAGAAAGACTAGATGCTGGCCAGCTGGCAAGCTATAGTTCTTGTCTTCTATCTTTTGGAATAGACTTATGCCAAATGTGGCCTGTGGTCATTTTTGTGGGTCTGAACATTTTAGCACAAGTTTATTGGAATAAAGTTATACTTGGCATTCTCTCTCTTTAAAAATCCCTTCCTCATCTGGGATTATATCCCCTTTTTTCCATTCCTAATTTATAAAAAACTATCTCTTGTTTTCTTATTTATTACTATCTTTTGTTTTTATTCATCATGCATAATTTTTAAAACATTCATTTTCTCTTTTAAAACTTTATGCTTTTTTCTCTACTGGTTCGTTAATTTTGGGGGGTACTATTAAAGTGTGACAAGAGCTCAGTAAAGAGTAGTCGTCTTTTTACAAAGAAGGGCTGCTAGGATCTTTATTCCTTGAGTTACTGCATGTATAGAAATATTCTCGGTTTTAAGTTGAAATAGCATACTGGCTGGACAGCAAATTAGTTTGCCACACTTTATTTTCTTGAGAAGTCTGTATCACCATGCTGTTTTTCAGTATTGAGTGTCAAAAAGTCTAAGGAAAGTTTCATTCCCCAGATCTTCCCTACTGCTCTCTCCTTTTTTGCCGGTGTTTTTTAAGAGGCTCTTAGAATAGAGAGGTCAAGTCCATGTTCTAGGCTAAGAATAATTTTTCTTAAGACACAGGGTTGTTTGTGTGAAAATAAATATTTTAATTGTTTTTCCCCCCAGCCACAGATTGACATTAGATAGTTGCTTGCAGTGTATAGATCCCCACTTCTACTCCCACCCCCAGCTTTCCTGAATATATGAACAGATTGCTTACTAGCAATCTGAACAATGATGTTTTGGTCTGTTGTGATCTAGGGAAACTTGCTGCCACCTGGATCTCAGAAGTTCTAGATGTTCTGAAGGACAGTTTTCTGTGTTGTAGCTCTCCTCTGTTAGCTTTTGTGCTCTTAACCATAGGCATCCTTTCTTGATTTTACATGTGTAAACCCTTTTTGTTTACCTTGACTGAATTCACTCCCTTCTTCAACAAATTGTGGTATAGGGACTGTAGATGTTTCATAGCTTCAGCAAAGGAGAAATTTTCATTTATCTTTTTTTTTTTTTTTTTTTT